>NC_139239.1:2146541-2369041 GCF_977018435.1 Lepisma saccharinum | reverse complement strand
ATAAGCCCCTGCAAACCTTTTATTTGCTAGGATGAAAACGCTAGCTGCATCTTCTCTCGTTTCGAGTCTCTTCGGTGGCCAGTCGCCCTAAGTGCTATTACTCACGATTCCCACTTCCACAGTTCCAGGTCGAGTCATTGTTCTTTTGTGACTGTCCCTTCATACATTCCACCTAATCATAACCCCTGCTCATCATAGTTGTTAGTCCAACGTGGCAGTAAAGCGCGTGGTTTCTTGTCCTGAGTTTGCCGGAACGAGACAAGTTTGCCTTGCAGAGAAACATGGGCAAATTCGCAATTCTAAAAGGAAATTAATTATTTAATTTTCGGAACGATATTGCAGTAGCTTAAACTTTCACACCATGAATTGTTAGAAAGCGTCTCTCTCAGCGTTTAGGTAAAATTAGAAATACTTCTGCTTACAGATACTCGAAGAAATTATGGACAAAGCCTTCATAAGATTTACACAGGGTTTAGAAAGAAAGACGCGTTCTTGCTGAAATCTATGAGATCGCCTTAAGAGCTTCATTTGACATGCTGTTATTGTCAGTTCAGAGTTTCTGTTATCTCTTTCGACTGGTTCCATTACTGTTGAATAAATGGTATATTTTGAATACCTTCGCATTGATGTCTTTGATTTGCCGTGCTGAACAACACAACTCACTTAGCCATCGAGCCTTGTGAGGGAATCCACGTATCCTGCGACAATCTCCAAAGGTTTCCTTTAACACCCTGTGCACGCTTTCCTTCTGCAAATATTTCCAGTTGCGATAACCCAACCCTCCTTGGATGCCGCAACCACTTTCCATTGGAAACCAATCATCTTGTCACTCGGCTTAATTCCGAATGGGTCTCTCATCTCTCTCCCCCCCTCCCCCCTCTCTCTGCTTCTGCCGTTAGTTCTGGTGCAGCAGAAAGGCTGCCAAATGTGCCAAGTTTGATAACCAGCAATCACAGCCGAACGAAAATGAATTCTCTCTACGAAAACTCCTTCCGTGATGAAAATCTGTGTATCTTACAAGGTTCCTTGCAAGGTTATTTCCGCAAGGACAAGCTGGTCTCCAAATTAATTTAATCTGTCTGAAAGTTTGCTAATGCAACTGACTTTATTAACTTAAAAGTAAGCTACTATGATGATTAGGTTAAGATTGAAAGGAACTGAATTATAGAATGCTGTACGGCTCAAACGTTGAACTTTGATATAAAAATTAACTCTGAATCAATTTTTCAAAAAAACTCCATGGCTTTAGTTTTTAAAAAAAGGAATAAGTACGTGACAGAACGAAATGCAACCATGGTGAATGGGCTCAATGAGCTTGGAGTTCCAGTCCTGGTTTGAGCATGGATGTCCATCCATTAACGACCTTTCATTAATTTCGTCTAACCATTATTTACACTACTTACCGCGACTAGCCGGACGTAAAAAAGCAACCAAACATATAAACAAAACATATTTTTTGTTATTTCACGTCGCATTTCTGCCACTTTTGGCTAATCGCGGCTTCCAGAATGAGTGATTAAATTGATGAAGAGACACTGACAAATAACACCCATGTCCAGGCCGAGGCTCGAACCTGGGAACTTCGTTAGGGCTTTTTATTATTATTATCAAGATTACATGTTACATTTTATGTGAACATGGTTAAATATAAGATACCTTCTTCTTATTCATATACAACCTTTAGGAATTTTGCATATTATAAACAATATTGTTTTGCAGTAGTTCCATTTGTAAGAAATTTTTAAAATGATATGCATACTTAATATTTGTGCAGTTTAATATATAGTAAATAGAATTTCTAATAAGACATTGTACTGCATTCCATTTGGTTTTATGATAATACTTAAAATCTGGTATTATTACAGTCTGTGTCGTATAACTAGCTGTTGATGTACGACATATTCTACTTAACATATTTCTTAATTGTTTCCACATGGGACTTGCGTGATGACATTTAGATATTCTGTCGTCTATTGTGTCTTCCACATTGCATACATTACATAGAGACGTGTTGCTGAATTGAAGTCTATATCTCTTACTTTTGGTATCATATTTATCGTGTACTAATATTTACCATAAGGATTGAACTGTGTTAGTTAAGTGTTTCGCCCAAACATTCGTCCATACCATGCTCCATTCCTTATTGGGAGTTTGTTGCTCTACTTTCGTTGACTGCATATTTAGGTCAGGTTCCTGGCGATACAAGTCATTGACTTGTAGGTTCCGTATCGTACTCCCTGCTCCCAGTCTGTAAACACATTCTGAAATGGATGGTAAAAGAGAAGAAAAGGTTTTCGGGATAGCTGCTGCGTGTATTGGCAAGGTCAAGGGAATTTTATTTAGATCGATCGTACCACTATCACTGTGTAGCTATCTGGTTGTTGTGTGAGCGTCTGTAAATTACGCGTGTTGAACAAGGCCACTGCCTTCCATTCCACGTGCGTCAGTCCCAAACCACCTGCCGTTCGCTGTTGCACTGCAGTGTGATAAGACACTGAAAACCTCACCTTGCCACAAGAAATATGTAGCTAGTGATCGGAAACGTGTTGTAAAAATTCTTGACAAAGGAAAGAGTGCTGCTTTTGCGAATATATATCTGTTTAAATAATGCACTCGTGATATAAGCGATAGATTTCTAAACACATTTGCTTTAATCAAACCTTGTATGTTGTTTGTTATTTTTCCAAAATTTATATTTATCGTCGATTGTAAATTATTCTGAAAAACTATCCCCACTATTCTTCCTTTATCTTTAGTGACAATTTGACGTCCATATGTAAAGTTCGTTTGCTTTCCCAGTGGCAACAAATACTATTTCTTTAAATTAATTTTCGCACCTGATATTTGCATGTATTCATTTAGACAGACTATAACTTCCTCATAATCAGTGTTCGAGTTAATGAAGGCTGTTACGTCGTCCAAATACCCACATACATGTTAACGTTCTCGGCCGCAACAGTTACAGCAATCCAGTACACCAAATGATCTACTCACGATCTATTAACCCAAGATTCCGGGTTCAAGTTCACACCTGGGCATGGATGCCTCTTTGCCAGTGTCCCTTCTTCGATTTCATGTGATCGTGATTCATCTCAATCGTCTCGATTAGCATAAAGATTCAGAAAAAGCGGCGCTAAATAAGAAAATACAGGATGAGCAGTCACTGTGCACCTCCTCTACCATAAAAATAGATTAAACATTATGTATTATACTGCACTCACACAGTTATATCTGTAAAAGTAAAAGTTGGAAGCCTTTCATCTATGTACCTTGCACTGCATAACGACGTGGTGGGTGTGTGTCTGTATCAGAAAAAAATTCCATACACTTATTCTCCTTCACTACGAAAATTTGTTCCACCAAAAACCGTGGAAGCCTGGAATAAAAAAAAAACATTGTTAACGCACATTCGTGATTGCTTGATAATGAGTAGCATTGAGAGGCATGAATAAGGAGGAAAGGAAAAGAAGGAAAGGAAATTGGTGATTGTTGTTGACGTACCAAGGGAAGATACGTAAGTCCTCCTTGTAATCAAGGGGTCACTTCCTCACTGTGATCTCATTTTTTTTTTTTGGAAAAAAACATGATATTCAACGATTTGACAAAATTTCTCATTGCTCCCAGTTTTGTAACCAAGTTAAATTTATCAATTTAATATGATCGTCGCCGGGTTTGAAACCCGGTGGAGGCACGTAGTGGTTCCAATTCCATCTTAAACTGTAGGTCCAGTCCCGATTATCCTATCTGTGCATAAAGTAGAGTTAAAACAGAACTCGTAAAGGGAAGATGGAGAAGTTTTACCATGTATGGTGTAGTTGCACAGTAAGTTATTGCTCACCCTGTACAAATAGAACAGAATGACAATGAGTTCGTCTTGAGCATTTCATCGCTTTAATTTCGCCTTTAACTGTCGATCCCTAAATCTTACCAGCTCTAACAAAAGCGAAGCGTCACTGCAGCATTTGCCGGAGTTTACTGAAGTATGAAATTTAATTGTTCCCTTGTTTTTTTTCTGTTTCCAGGCGAGAAGCCAGCAGCCATGCAACATGGAAGCAAGAGTTCCTGCTCAGGAGTGACGCCATCGCCCCTTTGGGTTCTGCTTCTGTGTTGGAGCATCCTGAGACTAGTTCAGTCGTCGAACTCTTCCATCCTTCCCGCGCGGACGCTCGGCGAGACGGCCTTGCACTGCAGATGACATCGTCATGGCAACCGAAGTCCCGTAGAGGGATGACGTTCGGACCCAATCAACGGTTACTGTGAAGTGAGAACTGCCCGTGAATGGGAATGACGTGTGGTTTGTACATTTTTGCATATCCCCCGCTCCCCCTTTCCTTTCTTCTCGTCGGCAGGAGGAAGTGAGGATGAGTGGAAGGGGGAGCCATTACCGAAAGCCCACATTTTTGTGAAGAGCACTTTTCGAGGCAGAGATTCGTGTGTGAAAATATGGCTCGAATCGTGAAAAGGACCGTGGGAACGCAACGTTCTTGACTTCAACTCAAGTGAATATATAAAGATACCCCAGTAACGTTCCAGTGGTTATATATATCATTCCGTTTATGTGTCATTTATTTTTCTAAACCGCATTGGGTTCTATACAAATATGAAAATTCAACTCAAAGTTTCCGTAAAGTAGTACAAAAACGACATATTAGACACACACATTTTATTAATCAGATTCAATGAATATTTTTACATTTAATTAATAATACATATTGTGTTTGATTTCTTTGAAAAATGTTAATGCAATTCTGAGAAGACACTTTTGCATTGTCAAATAATGCAGTCAAACTTCAACTTCACAGAGCATAGAAGTTCTCATCTGGCCAATCCTACAATTAATAACTCCAAAAATCACTCCGTAAGTGTAGAATAAAAAAAATTAAATAACGTTTTATCAACGATTTCAGTTGTTATAATTTGCGTTTTATTAATATTTGTGTAATTCAATGTTACTTTCCAAAATTATTACATCACATGACACTTGCTGCTAAATCTACATACTAATTTATGAAGAGGATTTAAAATATTTCAACACAATAAAATAGAATAATTGTGATTGTATATAAACTGTTTACAAAATAAATGTGTCATTGTACGATTCGTATGAAGGCTTCTTCTTCATTAACGTTAAATATTTGGTAATGCGTTCGTCGCCATTAACCTTCCCTATAGGGTCAATAGTGTTTATTTGTACTTTATTTAATTCGCTTTTGGTACAAAGACTTTGATACTCTAATTTTGTAGGAATGTGAATAATGCGTACTTTCTAGTTTTCGAAAGCAACCTATTAAGTTTATAGAGGAACGATGTGTATACATGAAGATATGTTGAAAGACTTTGAAAATGGTAGACGTGGGAGGAAATCCAAACTTTCTAGAAACTAATTGCCGTCATTTGTTGTTCAAAGAAAAGTATTCCCCTGCCGCGTTCCTTGTGCCGAAACACGCCTGCTGAAACCCAGTCGGGACAAAAAAAATGTCTAAAGTTAAAAAGGAATCGGGGGAGTAGCCCAGGTATTTGAATTTCCAGGGAAATGCTATGTAGCTACTATGTCTGAGACACGTCCACCACTTTCATGGGCGATGACCTTTCTGACTGCGGGAGGTCACTAAAGAGAGAGATGTCCGCAAACACCAAAGAAAGTGGAAGGATTACCAACAGGTGCATCGTTGGCTTTCGGGACCTCATTGGGGTTATTGTTACACGAGACCGCATCTGTACGAACAAAGCCTGGTAGACTTGGAAGAGAACTAAACAGAAGCAGCGAACTCCTATGGGGATAATTTCATGTTACGCTTGATTTGCAAGATACTGGACCGCGAATCTTATCTGCGTACAGGTCTTTGTGTCACGCACTTGTTGTTCCCGGAAACTTGAGTACAGGTTTATTTAACAAATGCAAAACTATTTTTCGTTTTTTTTAAAAAAAACATAGGTAAGTTGGGAAAGGTGAACGAAACTTTGAAATGGAAAAAGACAATTGGTTTTGGCCGCGGCTCTAGAGACTTAAAAACAATGGTATCGGCTAGTATCGGTGCAAAAATATCAACCGATACTTACCGATACCGATGTATCGGTATCGGCTCAGCCCTAATAATAACCAATCATTGTGTGAGGTTCACATTCATATTTTATCATTCACTAAAACTCACAAAAACATTTTTTTAAATACATTTTTGTTTATGAAGGTGCAGTTGCTTTTGCATCCTGTTTACATTATATTTATGTTTTTATGAACAAGAGTAATGCTGAAATATTGGAAAAACTCTAGGGAACAGTGTAATCTATTTTCAATATTTTTATAAAGAGATTCATAGTCGAAAAATAGAAGTGGTGGGCCTGATAGTCCCCCCTCCCCCTCGGGTAAGCAAGGTTTAAGACAAAATTGAAACAGCTCTTGAAAAAATAAATTTTATTTCACGTCGAAATGAAGTTGCTGTTTTTAAAGAATGAAAAATCACTAAGCCAACAATTACAGTTGCTAGCTGTTCCAGGTGTTCAAAGAAAATACAGATGTTTTAAACAGGCATGTTATTTTTGTACGAATTGAGAGGGGGGATTTGTGATATTATTTTGTTGTAACTATAAGAATGAAGAAGAGAAGTAATGAAATAAGAAATGTGTGGAAAAGATTGGATTGATCTTGCCGAGGATAGGGACGGATGAAAAGATTGTGTTGCGGCAGCGATAAACCTTCGGATTTAAGAATGCTAGAAATTTAGTTAGTTAGTATTTTCCTTGAACACCTTCAACATCTAACAACTGTGTTTAACTACTGGAATCTGTTACCAAATAAATTTTTCGCAATACAGAAGCGACATTGCAAATTGCAAGTACACTAAATGTTCGTTAGAGGATAGATCAGATCATTTTGCTGAGAAAACAAACAGACTCGGGACGGGAGGGAAAAGAGTTCCCTTCCCTTCGCTGGAGGATGAGTTCAATGTAATTAAAATTTTAAGTGATTAGCTGTACTTCGGGAAGCAGGGGGAGCGCGGGACGTGACGCAGCAGAAGGTAATAATGAAACCAGTTTTCTCGAGCACATCTTTGCTTGATCTCAACCCGGGATGTTCCCCTCTCTTTGGAAAATCGAGTTTCTGGCCGGTTAATTGCTTCCCAAGCAAGTGCTTCCGAGGTGTGGCTTGCACGCCTACGCCCAAGACAATTTCCTGACAAAATCGGCCTCTAATTTCCTTCGAACTCTAAACGTCTCCTTCGCACGCCTCATCCCCTCCGAACATGTCGGTGATTTTCCTCCAGAAACGCGTCTCGGTGAGAGAGAAAAGGATTCCCCATTATTTGTTATCAAGATGGGAAACCGAACTACAAGACTTTGAGGTGTTCCCACGTGGCTACGCTCTACAGGCCTCATTAAGATGGGAAATCTGTACCAATATTTGACTAAGACTGGAGGAATAATTACTGGAAAGAAATCTAATGATGCAATCTCCTACGTGAAATATTGCTGGTCCTACGTAATTAGATTTTAGCATTTTCTCTACTTTTTTGTACTGATAGAGTTTGCATCGTTTCAGTCTATATAAGTGTAGTCGCTGTAATTACTGTAGGTGACAATACCGATAGACATAGGCAGTTTTACTGAAACGTGGGGCAAAATTTGATATGCTTCTAACACAGTCAATAGTTGTTTTACAATAGGCATTCATTTTGATTTTTCAAACTCATACTAGGTACATTATGTCATTTTCTAGATCAATAATATAATTTCTTATAACGCCTATTTTCTTTCACTATATAGGTCGGGAGATTTTCAACAGCCACCGCAAGTGAGCCATGAACATCGAAAAGTATAGAGAGGAAGCTAATGAAGCATAATTTTCTTAAAAACAATTACGTGTTTCCAAAAACGACTTTATTTTCAAATTATAACATTCTTACGATGAAATCATATCCGCCTTATTGGAAATTATCACTCGCTTATAAATCTTCGAGATTAGCCAATACGTGGCAGAAAAAGCGAAGTAAAATATAGCAAATCAATGCAAACTAAACGTCTCCTATAACATTTAATACAAAATTACTTACTAGCTATCTGCTACTCCTAAACCCGAGGTTTAGTGCCGCAGAAACATGTTCTCCACCAGTCCCTATCCTGAGCACGTTCAATCCACTCATTACCAATTTTTTTTAGGTTCATATTAATCTTGTCATTTCACTTTCAAGTTGGTCTTCCCACACGTCTCTTACCATGAAGTTTCCTAACAAGAACCCTGTAAATTTTCTATTCTGCTCGCGATTTACCAAAAGTGGCAGAAGCGATAAAATATAAATACAAATAAAAATATTAGGAGACAAGTTAGAAACTTTCTATTTCCAATTTACTGCATGTTAGTTCACTAAATGATATCCTTAGGAATACTAGTTTCAGAGATAACAATATGACGATGGGTATGATCCCTAAAGAACTGCAAATTGTTAGAGCTTGCTGCTGAGTATTTCAAAGGGGAACATGAGGGACATGTACAAATGTAGTATCTACTTTGCACTAACGCTGTTTAAGATCATTCGTAATTTTAGATCACTTACGTTATTTGTTTGTTTTATGGCACTTACATTACTTGCTGGAATCTACTTGGATGGTGTGGTTCGTGAAACGAAGACAGTAACGAATGTTGTAGAAGATAGATATAATATTACAAAGAGACTAAAAGGTTAAACAATCCAGCCTCGTAGAATTATTGGTAAGTAATATCTTGAGGCTGTAAATGAACTAACCATTCCAGAAACACATGGTCAAGGAATGTTAATAACTCCATTGCATTATGATGTGATTCTTGAATCATCGGTGCAGGTATCTTCTTCTGATACTCTCCTCTACTTTCTTGTATCGCAGTAAGATGAAAGAAACGTATGCGAGTGTAAAGTTGACACACAAACTTCATTTTTCCGAAAATTATGGCATCACATCCGAGCTTAATTATGCTTTCATTTGTCACTTTTAATAACTGCATTTTCTTCAAAATCAGCTTCTTCACATATCTAAAATCAATGGTATATAGTTAATTCACAGCACAGAAAACTACAAAAATTTGTGGGAGGATATTTCATAACTACCGCAGCCTGAGGTCAGATCTGACTCCTCTGTGGCTGTTAAGCAGATGCATTATGCCTCACTGCCCTGTCCTGTCATCTTCCAATATGACTTTTTCAGCATTTCCAACAAGATTCTAGCGGCAGTGACCGGCATCGTTTTAATCACTTCATGTAGCGAGATTCATACCTGCTCAAACAGGCATTCCACGTGCGCTTCGCATTACCAGAATTCTTTCAGGATCATATTGTAATAAACGGTATATACTCGACAATCTATGAAGGACCTTGACCTTCACAACCAGCATTTATTCTTCTCCATCTTCACATTCCCAATTTCCCTATATCTTCTCCGACTTTAACTCATCTCTTCCTTGGTATTTTCTTCATCTTCTCTCCCTGGTTTTCCTGTTAGTATCTTCCCAAGTATTCTTTCCTCTTCCGTCATTAAGGCCTCCCCGATGGCACAGTGGCCGCCTTGTAATCAAGGGGTCCCGGATTCGATACCCGGTGGAGGCACAAGTGGTTCGGAACCCACTTTAAACTGTAGGGACAGTCTCGGTTAGCCTTACTGTGGATAAAGTGGACTTAAAACACCTAATCAATCAATCAATATTCCGTCATTAAGAAATGTTCTAACGTCTCACTCCTGCTGTCTTAATGTCTTGTCACGAGTACACTTAAGCAGTTACGTGTTCGTTTATACTCTACACATTCCATTGTATCAAACTGCTTCAAAGATTTTTATAACATCTTCCATTCCAAATTTCTTAATAACTCTCCATCCCTTTTAACCAAGATCTAAGTTTCTGATCCAATTATTTTAACAATTAAAATATCATGGTGGATTAACGGTACATTACAGTTCTGAAATGATGTTCTTTTGTATTGCAACATATCGGGTAAATAAAGAATAATGTATTCTATGATTAGTAGTGTAATTGGATCGTTTCAAAGTCACACTTTGTAGGTATCCCTTTTTTTATCAATTGAATATCAGTTTTTGACATATTTTGACAATTTTTTGTCGATGTTTTAGCGTTCAGCGATGTTTTAGTACAAAATTTTCACGGCACCACTTTTTTTCCCACTCACACTTGGTAGGTATATCACGATCTTACGTGATATAACTTAACCTATCTTTTTTTTCTTACGATTTTTTAATTTTTTTACGATCCTAAGTGATATAACTTAACCTATCATTTTTTTTATTTACGCACCGAACTAACCTATATTGGATTCTTTTTGTTTTAATATTTCAGTATTTTAATGTTTTCACAAATTTTTATATAACCTAAAAAATGTGTTGATTTTTTTAGTATGTGGAAATTTTTTTTTTTAGGATTTTTTTTAAAAAACTGCTCCGTGACCCTCTCGTTCTTTACGTCATGGATGAAGGACTTCTCGGCGACCAGGATGACGCTGCACAGAGTATCGGCAGGCAGCGCGTCGTAGAACTCGCAAAGGATCTTGATGTTGGTTCGATCGTTGACCCCCACCTGCTACCGTTTCGTGGTATTGATGACGAACATCGGCCTGTGGGTTTTGAATTCGCTGGGCGTGTAGTACATGTCGACGTTTCCCTCGGTCACGCGCTTGTAAGCGGTGTAAGCTTCGTAAAGTTTTAGATAATCATCTTTGGCCATGTCGAGGTTGTAATTCTCGCGCGGGAACACTTCGTTCCTGCCATTCTTGAGATAAACGTTCTTGATCTTGCAGTCGTCGAATTTACTGGAATCTTTTTCCTGGTTGTTATCGCGACCGGTCTGAAAGAGCACTACGACGAAATCTGGCATGTCGAACTGTATGTTGTTGAACTGAGTCGTCACGCCGAATTCCATGTGACTTCCTGACGCTATCTTCTGCAACCACTGGTAACCGTGAAAGTGAATCGGCACCTGCGGACTCTTCAAGATCTCCGCTTTGTACTTGAGGGCGTAGTTCGTCTCGTATTCCACCACCGGCATTCTCAATTCCATGCTCCGGATGACGCATTTGGCTGCTTCGGGTAAAGTGTTGGCTATTGGCGTGCCGTCTGCGTTCAAGTTGGTGTATCGCATCAGTGCGTCGTTGTCGTTGGCCGCTCTTCGAAATGTGACTCTCACTCCTCCCTTCCACATGATCTCCTTGTAGTCCGAGAAGAATCCCGGAAGCAGACGCATGGGAAAGAGCACCGTGTGACTTCTCGTCGATATTTTCGTTCCCGCTTCGAATCCTCCCGCTTGATAGTATGCTGCGTCCGTTTTGGATAATTTCAATGTTCCCACTGCCGTCGACGTGATGCCTGGATAATCGATTCTGTCGATGACCGTACCGTGTTTCCTCACCTCAACCTGGGAGAACAGGTGAGGCACGAAGTTGTCCACGAGTTTCAAATTGGCATTGGGCGGAAAGGCTTCTCCGCTTTCCTTCTTCACCACGTCGAATTGAAGGTAGAGGTCCGCTCTGTGAGGATGAACGAACCCGTCGCCTACGTCCACGTCGTATTCGATCTCCCGGTTCGCTTCGTTCAAATTTGCGAACGTGCGACGGTTGGGAGGGAAAGAGTGCAATTCGTAACTTTCGATTTGCTCCATTTTTTTTTCACTATGTGTGTTATTTATTATACGTTGATCTCCACGACGGCCGTCGTCGTGGCACCTGCGAAATCCACCACCTCTCCTTTCTCGTTCGTCACTACCAACTCTATGTCGTCTATGCGGTTGCGACATACTGGAAAATAGATCGGCGAAGAGGGTGTGTAGATGATCGGTTCCAAGAATTCGGAACTGGGTTTGAAAGTGGCGATGATTCCCGTCTGCTTGTGACTTCCCAACAATCCGTCCGAGGATTTCGTGATCATGCCTTCCGCCACGTTGCAGTGAACGTTCAAAGTTTCGATGGCCAAGAATTTAGGAATATTGGTTGCTACGTGCTTGATGCCAGCTTCGAGTTTTGTGTTGTTCTCGAAACCTAAAAGTTCTCCCATGGTGCCCAGGTCCACGGTCTCCGTCGCGGATACGATTTCCACTCTGTGCGTGACCGAATTTTGAGAATGGTACGTGCCTTTGGGTAATTGAGCTTGCAAAGTAGAAAGATTGTATTGACCTGGCGTGACGACGATATGTTCGCTTCCGACGCTAATTTTGTTGTTGTGCTGCGTGACGTTAGGTATGAGGTACATGCTGTAGAATGCACGTAAAGCTACGGATTTAGGATAGACGATGTCGTCGTGCAGCGTGAGTTTCAAGATCGAAGATTCGCTCGTGAGATGGAACACGCCCATCGTGTTTAAGGTTCCACAATGCTTTCTGGAAATCTTCCACCGATGGCTTATTTATTTTAGAGAGAAACGCGAGCATGGAGAGACAGAGATGACCGCAGTTCTCGTCTCCGAAATTTTGAATGCGTTCGTCGTTGTAGTATATAGGATTGTTCGTTTTCAGATAATGAACTAAATTTGTAGGTGGAACACCTCCGAAAGAATCGAAAACGAATGCTTTATCATTTTTGTGGTAACATATCCAATGCGTGCCTGGATTTTCTTGACTGTCCAAGTTGACTACTCCACATTCTCTTCTTTTAACGGTTGAAGGTAACGAGTAGGACATGAAAACGCCTCTGAAGTGTTTGATTTGTAATGGTTCGATCAGAGATTCAATGTCTCGGTTGGTGAGTGCTGTTCCTTTTTTTAAACTTCCCCATCACGCCCTTCCCCTCTTTCTTCTCCATGGCCAGATTGTGAAGTTTCTGTTCTTCCAATTCCGCCTTATTCTTCTTCGAGTCGATGACGGTTTTCGCGATGGCGGCACTTCCGCCAGCCAAACTTCCAACGGCCCCCAATGCTGCCAGGATGGCCGGGATGCTGAATATGAAACTTCCGATCTTTTGCTGTTTCCGTGAACGCTGCAACCGTCTCAATTGAGGTGTGCTGAGCAGCAATTTCATTCCGTGTCCTTTCGTCAAGCAAGAACGTTTCTTCTCGCGTTGTTTCTTGGTGAGTGAGCCATCGAGGGCACCTAGATTTTTTAGATTCGAATATGGTATCTGGTACACGACACCCTTGGGCTTCATGTTGATGCTCTGTTATTTTTTCACGGTATGTTATTTATATATATAAATGTTCTGAGATTTTTTTTTGTTTCCCTCTCGTGTAATTTTTTTTTCAAGGTATGTTATTTATATATATATGTTCCGAGATTTTTTTGTTTCGTGTAATTTTTTTTTTCAAGGATATAATCCGCGCAGCCCCGTTACACAAATTCTATTACGTGCTTTGTTTTCTTACCAAGAAGTTCCTTTGTCCCCTTGTACACGATTCGAGTTTTGTTCTCGATTAAAATAGATAGCTTCTCGTCGGATAACATGTTAGCGTATCGATCTGGTAAAAATAGACTGTATTGTCCGTCGAGCAACAGACGCACCTTGGGACCATACTGGGTAGAAACGATTGAACCGGAAGTTATCGTGTAAGGTTTGTCGACTTCCAATTCCTGAATTTTTACATACTCGACTGACAAATTTAGCATTTGTTTTAATGCTTGGAGGTCACTCATTTTTTTCACTCATATCGAAGAGAAATTTGAGGGTTAGAGAAATTTAATTTTTTTTCACAATGTGTGTTATTTATATACCGAAGAATTTTTTTTGATCTCGTAGATTTTTTTTTACGATGTGTTATTTATATATCAAGTTTTTTTTACTTGTACATTTTTTTGGCACGTACATTTTTTTGTTGTACATTTTTTTTGACACGTATATTTTTTCTCGTATATTTTTTTTGACGTACATTTTTTGGACAAGTACATTTTTTTGTTGCACATTTTTTGACAACTTTTTTTGTCATATTTTTTTGACACGTACTTTTTTTTGACACGTACTTTTTTTTGTTGCACATTTTTTGACAACTTTTTTTTGACGAGACAACTTTTTTAACGATAAAACATTTTTACGATAAGGCAACTTTTTTTCTGACGGTGATAATTTTTCCACGTCAACTGTTTTTTGGCGTGACAATTTTTTTTTGTCGATAAAAAATTTTTACGATAAGGCAACTTTTTTTTCTGATGGTGATAATTTTTCCACGTCAACTTTTTTTGGCGAGACAAATTTTTTTGACGATAAAAAATTTTTACGATAAGGCAACTTTCTCCTGACGGTGATAATTTTTCCACGTCAACTTCTTTTTGGCGTGACAATTTTTTTTTGACGATAAAATTTTTTTACGATAAGGCAACTTTTTTTTCTGACGATGATAATTTTTCCACGTCAACTTTTTTTTGAAGAGACATTTTTTTTGACGATAAAAATTTTTTACGATAAGGCAACTTTTTTTTCTGACGATGTCCGTCAACTTTTTTTTGACGAGACAATTTTTTTTGACGATAAAAAATTTTTCCATGGCAATTTTTTTTGACATGTACATTTTTTTTGACGTATATTTTTTTGTCTCATATTTTTTTTGACACGTACATTTTTTTTGACACGTATATTTTTTTTGACACGTATATTATTATTTTTTCACAGTGTGTGTAAGAGGAAGAAAGCTCGTGCTTCGGAAAACGAGATGATGTGTGTTATAATATCTGCCGTCTTCTGTTCAGACTTGCACCAATCATCCGTGTATCGTCTTCTCCCCTGCCTCTCCTCGTGAACTTCGTCCATCCTATCGTTTAATTTATCCCCTGCGGCCGAAAGAAGAGTGTCGAGATCACCGCACCTCAGGCCGCTGATCTCCCGAAGATGGTCCTTGACAACCATTTCACAAGGGATATGAAATTCCGGCGTTGTGTTTGCTATGATTACAAGTTTCCCTATATCCTCACAATCTCCGTTTACTGCGTGTTTGAATATTTTACATAGTAGCTCGGGCGGCAAATGAGTTATACGAGACATGTTATTATTTTTTTACTGTATGTTATTTATATACCCCACCCAAATTTTTCTTTCACGTTCATGGCGATGGTGGTGCCTAATGCGGCGATCCGTTCACCCAAAGAAGCGTCTCTGCTGACGAATCTTTCGAAAGCGGCATGTTCCAATTTCTTGTCTGCTTCGTGACGTGCATCCAGATCGGTGCGAGTGGTGTTGTAAGCGATGTCGTGATCTTTACATGCAGCGTCCAACGGATTCACATCCTTGTCTCCACTCTCCAATCTTTTCTCGAGTTTGGTACCCGGTCCGCAGTACTGGTAGCCAGGTAAATGCATCTCGAAAGGTAACTTGTTGATGATGTCGTTCACGAGTCCCTTTCCTTCGGCCACGTTCCAGAATCTCGGAGGCAGCGTGTTGATAATTTTGATCAGGTAACCTATGCCCTTGTCGTCGTTCACGATGAAGTTGGAAAGTTTGGTGCTGATCATGTCCACGATGCCAACCTTCTCGTTGTAGAAATTACGATTGCCTGCATTCTCTTCGCCGGCTATCACCAACAATCTGTCGATGAGTTTCCTCACGTCGTCCACCCAAACGAATTCTTTGGGTAACGTAGCGCTTGAGGCCGCTTCCACTCATCACCTCGTTCCATATCGGTTTGATGAGATTCCTGTACTTCTCGCAGCTGCTCGATTTCACCCTATTCTGCGAGGCGTCGTTGTTCTGGTACATGGCATCCGTCATGATCAGAATTTCCTTGTAACTCTGGTAATCTTCGTCGGTGTAATCTCTCGGCTGCTTTTTTGCAACGAGTTCCCACAGTCCCACCGTACCCGGATACCTGGTCCAACTATTCTTATCGCCTAAATTAACTTTAATGTCGTTGCCTTCAAAGGTGACTTTCGATTTCCCAATCTTCTACATCACACCCTCGTTGGTTTCCATGCTCGGATACAATCCGAACACTTCATCCTTGTCGAACTTCCCCGTGCTCAGGTAGTCTCGTGCCAAAGGTCCCAACTCGATCTTATCCGAAGACGTGCTACCTATGGCTCGACGTCGTGCCGGTACTTCCTTCAGTTCGAACGGAGTCGAAGGAATGCTCGAAATGGGCGTGGGTACAGTGTAACTTTTAGCTGCAAGTGGTACGAGTTCGTTGATCAAATTTTTATTTTGTTCCGTGACACCTTTAATTTCTTTACCTAGATCGCTGATGGCATCGATCACAGGTTGATCTTGACGCTTCTTCTCTTCGTAGAATCCGCGATTCTCGGATTTCCAACCTTTGAAGCGTTTCGCGAGGTAATCGCGAAGCTTGAGATTTTCGTCTTCGATTTTTCGTTTCGTCATAACGTTATTTATACACGTCGTTTCTCACAACGTTGCAACGTTTAGAAAGTCGTTGATTTTGTTTCTGTATTTTCCGTCGTTGGGTTTCCTCGTCATGTCGATCGTCGCGAATCCGAAATCGTCACTATTCCAGCAAGAAGAGGAGCAGCGTTCCGAAAATTGATTCTAGTTCATGTCTCCGCCTACGTAGTCATCGTACGCGTGCTTGAGGTTGGTGTGATCTTGACGAAACAAACATATGAAATTAGAGTTGTCGCGTAGTAACTGTTTTGCAATTTTGGAAAACGTTTGAGCTAGGTAGAAGCAATCCATTCCTTTGTGACGACCTTGCGTGAAAAAGTTGCGAATTTCATTTTGATTTTCCAGGATGACGTCGTCGAACACAACGACTGAATTTTCACGACAATCGTCGAGTGGTTTTATTTCCGAAGCGAACGTTGCAATGTCCAGACCATCGTACAGTTTCATCAGTTGCTGGTATTTGGATTGCTCCAAACTTTTTGAGAATACGTACAGGTGCCTGTTCTTCCAATCTAACCAATTCGATGCAAGGAGAAAATTGTCCACGAGCAGTGTCGTTTTCCCACACCCTGAAGGACCTACGATTAGACAGCGGATGCTGTCGGGAAGCAACTCGCCGTTCTTTTTTTTCGTTTGACTTTCCGAATCCGGTAGACGCTTCACCACGTTCCACGTACTCACAAGATCACTTCGTTCGCATCGATCCAACTCCTTTCCGGAAGTCCCAGCCATTTGACAATGGGTTTGTCACCTTTCCTACGCAATACTTTCTCGATGAGGTACGTGTCGGGGTGTTTCGTTTTAGAGAGTTCCTCTTTGTAAAATCTTCCTTTCAAAATCTCGCCGCTACTATCCTTTATATATAGGTGTGTCGGTTTCCGGGTAAAACTCGAACCACCGTAAAAAGTTCCGTGCTCCAATTTTTTGTGAATCCCTTCTCGAAGGTGCGTTTGAATTTGCTGATTCTCACCTGGTCTCCAATCTTGAATTTTGATTTCTTGGTAGTCGGAGTGTACTTCGGACAGTAAACTAGAAATTAAACGCTGCTCGTCAGATTTCGTAACGTCAGCTGGCTTCATGCCTATCGTTCTGTGCACCGTATCATTATAGGTGTCGACGAGTTCCGGCAGGATGTCGACCCATTTGTAATTTTCCCGAAGCGTGAATCGTTTCCACATGTGTGTTTTCAAGGTTCGATTAAATCTTTCCACGATGCTGGCTTTGATGTGACTGAAAGTCGAATAATGTCGAATGTCATGTTTTTGAATAAACATTTGGAATACGGCGTTGTAAAATTCTTTACCGTTGTCTGTTTGCAGAAACCGAGGTCGTCTGTTGCTTTCGCGAAAAATTAATTTGAATGCTTCCGTGACGCATGTTCCCGTTTTGGCTTTCAAAGGTAGAGCCCATGCGAATTTCGAAAATGTGTCTATGACGGTGAGGAGGTACTTGTTGCCCTTGTTCAATTTATGTACATTTTTCAAATTGCCGCTGCTCATCTCCACGAGGTCACTTTGCCAGAGGTCATCGATTCCCTTGGTTACCACAGCTAAACGTTCGTAGTTGCGGAGTGCAGGTTTATGCAATTCTTCGACGATGGCTTGCCTAGACATTTTGAAGATTACGTTTGAAGAGAAGCACGAGCGTGATGGGATTCAAAGAGGGTGGTACCTCACCTGTGTTTTGAATGATCAGCTTATCGCCGGCACTCACGTCGAAAACGGTAAGATCTTCGTCTTCGTGTATTTCATATATGTTGCGAGTTTCTTTCCAACGTGCCAGAGGAATGTTTCCTGCTTTCTGGACACCACGATTCGATATCAAGGTCATGGTGGGGACGCTAGCTTTTCTGCCGTGAGACCAGTACGAGAATTCGTTTATCTGAATCGTGCCATCGAGGAGAAACTTGTAGTATGGATGATAAGGATGTAACATGTACAGTTTGTTACCTTCGACGAACGTGGAGATTCTCTGTTGATTGTGTACGCTGTTGATTTCGATGGCTTGCAAGGTGAACAATTTGGCGATTTTAGGGTCGACGCTGAGGAAATTACTGTGAAGCTGACCCAGTGTGTTTTCTAAAGGTGCGAGTTGTTCTGCAACGTGATCCGTTATGGCAGAAAATGACGGTTTGATTTTCACTTCCACGTTCAACTGCTTTTAGTTTTCGTTCAGTTCTTGCAACTTGGCACCGAAAGAGGCCAGCGTCGATTCCTGCGTGGATTCCAACACTCCAACTTGATCTCTGATGTTGACGACAATGTTCTGAAGTTTCTCAACTTGATTCAATTTCGAGCTTTTCTCGGTAAGATCGTTCATGATGCTTCGCATCTCTGTAAACTGCGTGTGAAGATCCGTGACGCTCTGCGAAGTGGACAACGTCGACACCAGCGAAGTAATTTCATCTCGAATCTGTTCCACGTTTGCCGTTTCCGTTTCTAGTCGTTTCAGCATTCGAGATATGTTCCTTTTCAAAGCGTGTAATTCTTTGGAGGTGGGGAGATTGGCCACCGTACTTTCGAGATCGCTCAATGAACTTTTGATGTCGCTCGAATCGGATAATGCCGTCGCTGCCGTTTTCAATTTTTCCAAATCTTCATTCGAAGGCACACTCGTCCGTAACGATTCCAAGTCACCCTGTATGTTGTCGAGTACGTGATGAAAATGAGCAAGGTTCGATTCGACGTTCAAATTTTCTAAATATTCGATCTTCTGCTGAACCGTGCTTAACGTGTCTTGAATACTCGTCAACGCGTTCGCTTGAACGTGAATATTTTTAATTTCTTCGTTGATCAACTCCAAAGACGCCTGAAGCGTAGCGATGGTGGTTTGAATGTGTTCGAAATCTTGATAAGCCTCCAATTGAATTTTTATGTTCGCGACGCTTTTACCGATGATCTGCAGTTCGTCTGACGATGGTAGGTTCGTCATGGTATCTTCCAAAGTCTGTAACTTGGATTTAATTTCTTCCAACGTGCTGGTGAATTCTTCTTGTAATTTGGAAACAACGACATGCAAGCGTTCTACATCGATATCGTTCACGACGGTTTGAAGTTCAGAGAAATTCTTTTCGATTGCGGAAGTTCGTTCTTCGATTTCGAGTTTCAATTTTTCCAAATCTTCATTTTTCGATTGAAATTGCTGTAATTTGGCCAAATCATTTTGAAGCGAATCCACGCTCAACTGTATATTTTGAACGTTGTCGTAAGAAGGTACGTCAACATAATTTTTAATGAGCGTTTTCAGTTCGGAATCGATTTTCAGAATAGGATCGAGACATTGCGTTTGGAGCGTATCGATCTCTGACTCTAAACTTTTGTTTAAGGTCTCCTGCAAAGCGATCAAATCGCTCCTCAACTTTTTAACTCGAACGTCGAGCATGAGAATTTCTTCTGCGTGGTCTACACGCTTGGTGTGGCCGAAAATGTCGTTAGGCATTTTGTTAACGGTTATTTATTATAGGATAGGTGATTCGTAATTCTACGAAGAGAGGAATGAGTTTGTCGTAATCTCCGAGGAGTTGAACGTAAAGATAATCTCCTGCAGAAACATCGTACGCCATGTTAGAAAGCATCTTGTCGTGCTTGATTCGAAAAATGTTCTTGCCAGTAGATATTTTGATTTCGCCTACGTTTTCCGGATTCACGGTGATTTGAAGTTTCCCACCGATCGGAATTTCGTAAAAATGTAAATTGCTGTTGAAGATGTAAAAAGTTTTGCCGACGTCTTCATCCAATTTCGTCCAAATGCTGTTGAGGTGAATGATCAACAGACCGTTGAGTTTAGGTAACACGGAAGGTAAGACTTCATGATCTGGTATGGACGGTGCAGTTTCCATGATGATCTGTTTTTTGAAACCGAACAAGTTCATAGGCATGCTGGTTATTTAAGAATACGGTCAAAGTTTTATTTTGTAATGACAGTCAAAGTGTTTTTTTTACTGAGTAACAAAATGTTTTTTTTTTGAGTTAGTGAAAATTGTTGTGTGTGGGGGTGAGTGCTAATTATTTGCACTGTGCGCAATTCTTATTTATTTCTAAACGACGATGTCCCCAAGGCAATGTGTGAATACCACACTCGAGAACGCACCTCTTATCGTCATCGGGATCCAGCGCAATTTTTCTAACTTTGTTTGTGGTGATGATATGGTCGACGCTCTGGATTCTTTGTTCTATACTTAGTATCGTCGATTGTGAGTAAAGGCAATCGATTTAATCGTGGAAGGTGAGTTTGTTCTCCACCGTATTTTTGCCCACACCTTTTGCTTTCTTCGTGACGCTACTCTCTGTTCTCATGGCATACATCTTCGAACGCAAACCCGCGAACTCGACAATAATATCACCGTTACATTCATCTTTTAGTTTACCTAGGACTTTTTTGTTACGAGATGGAATTCCAAATCTGTTGGGTTGAGGATACGCAGAAGTATCGAAATATTCAAGCATGGAAGGATTTTTTATGTCTTTGTATAGGTTAGCCGTTTGTATGCTGTAAATAAAGCTGTCGGTGTCCGTGTACAAAAGTGATATTTTATCATTGTAGAAGGGTTTCATCACGTCATAATGAAATTCGAACATGTAAAGTTTCGACAAGTCGAGAACCGTTGCGCCAACGTAAATTGGTTTTCTGAATTTCATCAATTTTATATCTAGATTGAAATGTGCCAAATTCTCGTTGTAAATTTTTCTCGACTTGAATCTAGGATCGGCTATCCACTTCGGGACATTTATTCTTATCGGAAATTAATTTCACGTCTACGTGCTTTCTAACATTCTCCATGGTATTTCCGTACACTGCATTGTTCATTAATTTAAAGAAGTCCTTGTCTAAATCGGAAGTGGCAGCTGTTCTATGTTGTGTGTTAGTTTCTATGTAAGGTCTTAACCACGTGGAATGTTTAAACCTGAGGACTCTTCTAACATTTACTATCTGAACACCCTTCCCAATCAAAAACCGGAGATTCTTGTAGTGGACGACGTATCTCTGTTTAGGGTCCAATGTTAACAAAAGCTTGTCTTGAACCGAGTCGGGTGGACATTTGATTTCGGGAGTCGGAGGCAAATCCGAAAACGTGTCGTACAGGTGGTCGGAGAATTGGAGATCTACCTCTGCGAAGAAACCACACTCGCTATCGTCGAAATGAATAATGTCTATCGAAGTGGGATCTAACCATTCGAATCCCCCGTAAGGAAGTTTCTGAACCATGGCATGTCCGTAGAGATTATTAACGTCGGCGTAGAAGATGTAATTTGATGCTCGATTTGAATCGTAATCTTCTTTCATGTGTACGTTATTAGCTTTTGCATATCTCTGTACGCATTGCACCATTCCACCTCGTATCCCTCTTTCGATAAATAGCAACATGTCAACGTCCGATATCAGTTCGAGCTTGACCTTTGTCTGGAATAACATTGCCGACCACGCTAATCCCGGTAGACTGTAGAAATACGCTGGATCTAATTTATAAATATTCGTTGCCGTTTTCCTGAACGCTTGAAAAACATCCGCGAGTATCGTCACGTCTAATTTTAAGTATGCGTCGTGGTAGTCTCCGAGTGTCCTACATTCTAATTTCTCCCACATGAGTTGCGCGTGTTGGTATTCTTCGTCCGTGATTCCTTTCTCTCTGAGTCTGCTGTAAAATTCTCTTGGTAGTGGAAGAGCGTCGTCGTTAAATTTAGAACCATCACTAACATATTCGTAAAGAAAAACCCCTTTACGTCTAACGAGTTCTATGTCTACGTTGGGAAAACTAGCTCTAGTTATTTTAAATTGATCATCGGTGAGTTTGTTCGCTAAAGCATCCAGACTTGCAGAGAGAAATCTATACGAATCCAGGAAGCTCATCTCGATTGTATTTTTCGTTCCCGGAATCGACACTTGCTTGCTGAGACTAATGTAGCGTTCTTTATTCTCGGCCAAGACACCTATACATCGTAGCCAAGATGTCTCACCAGGTGGTGAAAATCATATCCGCTTCCGTTGTGAAAGAATATGGGGATGAATTTAGGTTTCTGGATTTTAAGATTGCACGTGTTGCAAATTCCACCTATGTAGTATCCGCTGAAATGATCGTGGTGGAATATTTTTTTGTTCTCATCAGTGAAACTTTGATCACATACCGGACACACCTCAGTGGAATTGTAATTTTGAAGTTCATTTTCAGTTAAAGGTGCCATCGGTTTTGATGTAAGCAGTAAGCTACCAATTACCTCAACCTCCTCCACCATTTTTCCAGGAAGTGTTCGATTACATTTGGCCCGCGGTATATATATGCTTCATTTATTTTATCACGTCGCACAACAACATAGCCGAAACTATTAGGTTGATGAAGCTGGTACGGCGTTGTGGAGGAAATTTCAGGATCCGGTTCGCAGTAGGAGAGTGGTTTCACGAAAGACTCGAAATCTGCGACGATGATTGCGGGATGTTCCAACAATGCTTTGTGCATTTTGAATTCTTCGACTTCGTTCGTTTCGGGCATCAACATTCTAGCCGGTCTGTTGTCACCGCAATAAATTTTATGTTCGGCAAGTTTTTCGATAGCAATTTGACGACTATGAAGATTTTGATGATCACGTCGGTCACGATCGTCGAACGTGGTTAGGCATCTCGGGCAAACTTCGATGCAATGTTCATACTTGGTAGTTTGACTTCTGACCAAACGTGATAGAGAACGAATTAGCGTGTAATGATAGACATCCTCGTTGGAAATGAGAAGGAGATTTATTACACAAGCATCATCATCGTCGATATCGCTTATCCTGACGGGATGCACGAGATATTTATCTGACGTGAAGGAATATACATTAATAGCGATGCGTTTTCCTGCACGATTTTCGAACTTTGTTATATCCGACAATGTCAGACATTACACTTTCAAACTTGGACTCGTATTGCTTGTAATGAGAAATCCGTTCTGGATTATTTGATCAATGAACAGGATGCAGTGCAGCCAATATACACAAAAGGAAACATTTTTTATCGCTGTTCTGTATATTCAGCCCTCTTGTGTTGAATGTTCGGTGGAAGAGGAACGTAGCTGGAAGCGCGAAGAGGCGAGAATTGGTTCACGTAAACAGTTAACGTGTGAGGACTTCCACATAGAGACCATCCCGACCCTTTAGCCTCGAAATCGTCATGTTTCTTAACCAGCTCGTTGGAAACTTTATAATAGAAGTTGTCCAAATTTTCGACGTCAGCAAAATAAAGTGTCTGGTTTTTTGTACGATGATAAAAAATACTCGTTGTGCCATCAACTTTCTCGTATTCAGAAAACAGAACAACGTATACTTTTATAGAGTTGTTTTCAAGTTTATCTTTCAAAATATTTAGTACAGATGTTTTCGTTTCGTCCAAGAAACTTAGAATGTCACGGCCTGGTTCTAACTTAAATGAGAAATCTTGGAGTTGGTCGTTGAATGCAGATCTAATTGGTTTGCGTTCATTAGATAATTTAATTTGCTTGGAAGTGGAAGCTTCCGTTTCTGAATTATCGATTTTCCTTTTCGATGCTTGTCCGGTCGATGGTTTGCAAATTTTGAGGTGTTTACTTAAATGTGCAATGCTAATCATCTTTCCACATCGAGCACAGGGCTTAGAAGGTAAGGAACGATTAATTCTCGAACCTGTTTCGCTACATCTTGCCCTGTGTACCAATAAATTGTTCCTTGAGATTAGCTTCCCACAAGTGACACATTCAGTTTTATCATTTTTACGATTGAAACTGGTGGTGGATGCCATTGCTTTTTCGAAAATCACAGAAATCAAAAAGTCTAGTATATAGCGATACAATTTTCAGGTATGTTATTTATATATAGAATTTCTTGGGGCAAATACAAAACTAAAAAATTCAATGTACTGTGAATACAATTTTCAAGTATGTTATTTATATAGAATTTCTTGGGGTGAATACAAAACTCAAAAAATTCAATCTACCGTGAATACAATTTTCAAGTATGTTATTTATATAGAATTTCTCGGGGTGATTACAAAAATCAAAATTCAACTTAACGTGAATATACCGTGCGTCCATTTCGATCTGCAGCCGAGAAATCGGGAGAAGCGTGGCGGGCGGCGCTGACGTAGATGCCGACATTTGCGGCCTGTAATGCCCGCTTATTTTTATAGACATATGCAGACATTTATATAAATATTGCAAAACGATCACTAACCTGTGTTATAACACGCAAAAGTTCTTCTGTAATTCATCCAAGTTCTGCTCTTATATACACAAATAAATACGCTATAGAAACGATGTTAAGAGCCACAGATAATAAAGCATTTTAATCATAGTTTTGACCAGTAACGTCCTGTTTAAATTTATATCCTTGAAAGAGTTTTGTGGCCATGGGAATCGTTTGGAGGTTTCGAATGTGCAACACTGTATCAGGATTACACTGCAGACGAAACCGATAAAAGTGAATGGTTTTCGTGAGCTTCCTTGCAATCCGAAATATCCGAGCTCGAGTTTTTTGTTCCTTCGCGACTAGATGAAGACAGAGTTGTAAATATAGTGGCGAGCAATGTAAACCAAGAGCGTGTTAATTTCGTACTGTGCGCAAGAGTGTTATTCTTGGTTACTTGCAGTTACTTGTTTGTGTTATTGTAGTGTGTATGTGTGACGTGTCAGTGAGACGATTGGAATGCCAGCCGAAAGATTCACGTTAGAACAAAGATTTTTTTATGTATTACACGTACCTACGTGAAAACAAACTCGTGTAGAGACGTGTGTAGGTAATTTGTACAGAAATTCCCAGGCGTTTCAACTCCACACAGAGATACGGTTATACATCTTGTCCTTAAATTACGAGAAACTGTATCGTTAAATTTTAAGACACCTAAGCAAAAACATCGCCACATACAGTCACTAAGCTACTAAAATTTAAAACCGTACTCTTATAACACAGGTTAGTGCTCGTTTTGCAATATTTATATAAATGTCTGCATATGTCCATAAAAATAAGCGGGCATTTCAGGCCGCAAATATCGGCATCTCCGTCAGTGCCGCCCGCCACGCTTCTCCCGATCTCTCGGCTGCAGATCGAAATGGACGCACGGTATTTTTCAGGTATGTTATTTTATATAGAATTTCTCGAGGTGATTACGAAAATCAAAATTCAACTTAACGTGAATATATTTTTCAGGTATGTTATTTTATATAGAATTTCTCGGGGTGAATACAAAACTCAAAATCCGAGACAGTTCAGTTTTAACATGTTCATATTTGAAAAAAAAATGCAAAATACGCCTTGGAAATTTCAACCAATCCACTTTACTAGATTGGAGAAACCTCTAACTATTGTCATTTCGAACTTTTAATTGCCCCCCTCCCCCTCGTTATTTTTGGATCAATTACCTTAACCAAATTAACAACAGAACTGAGGCGGTTCCTAAATGACAATAGTTAAAGACATATTTTAGCGAATTACGCCGGCATAAGCTAAGTACGTGTTGCTAGAAGGCCTTCGTCGTTGCAAGTCACCTAACCTATTCACTAAGAAATGAGAGAGAAAAATGTTGACGTACTGAAAAAAGTTGACTTGTTCACCGAGTTCAGATGATTACTCATACATGGCTCTGTCGTTGTGGTCTATCAAAAACCTAAAATCACAAGTGGAAACAGTGAGAGATATCGAAAAATCTCTCCAAACACCACCTCCCCTTGTCGATTTTTTTTGGTGACGTAGAGTACGCGTAGAGAGGTCGGGTTTAGTGTGTCGGTCGAGTCTCGGTGTCCTCTGTCCTCCCATACCAAAATAAACAAAGGTTGTCATGGAACCAAATTTTCATCAATCGAAAATTTTCCAAGTCCTGTGTTAAAAAATCTTAAATTTGCAAGTATCTCGAAAATGGTAAGAGTTATCGAAAAAATAACTCGAAAAACACCCCCATTCGGCATCGTTTTATGCCCCTTGTCGATTTTGGAGGGGTAGAATACGTGTACCAAGTTTTGGTGGTCCTGGGGTCAAGGGGTAAGAAGTTAGCCCAGCCTCCGAAACTTTGATCACTCTTAACTTTTGAACGAATAGTCGTAGAGAGGTCGGGTTTAGTGCGTCGGTCGAGTCTCGGTGTCCTCTGTCCACCCATACCAAAATAAACATAGGTCGTCATGGAACCATTTTTTTTTCATCAATCGAATTTTTTTTTCCAAGTCCTGCGTTAAATTGCAAATGTCTCGAAAAACAGTGAGAGAGAGAGATAGCGCAAAAATCCTCCCCGTTGACCCTTTTGTCGATATTGGTGATGCAGAGTACGTGTACAAAGTTTTTAGAGGTCCTGCGTCAAGGGTGGGCCAATTGCCAAAATATTTTTTTTTCATCGCTCGTAACGTTCGAAAGGATGATCATAGAGAGCTGGGATTTCTTGCGTTAGCATCGTCTAGGTGTCCTCTGTCCTCCCATACCAAAATAAACATAGGTCGGCGTGGAACAAAAAAAAATGTATCGACAATTTTCTAAGTCCAGCGTTAAAAAAATCTTAAATTGCAAATATCTCGAAAATGGTAAGAGTTATGGAAAAAATATATCGAAAAACACCCCCATACGGCATTGTTAGATGCCCCCTGTCTATTTTGGAGGTGTAGAATACGTATACCAAGTTTTGGTGGTCCTGGGGTCAAGGGGTAAGAAGTTAGCCCACCCCCTCCCAAAAACTTTGATCACTCGTAACTTTTGAACGAATAGTCGTAGAGAGGTCGGGTTTAGTGCGTCGGTCGAGTCTCGGTGTCCTCTGTCCACCCATACCAAAATAAACATAGGTCGTCATGGAACCATTTTTTTTTCAGCAATCAAAAATTTTCTAAGTCCAGCGTTAAATTGCAAATATCTCGAATTTTTGACAAAAACCTACAAAGACAGAGACATTACACATAGACATAGGACAACTTAACCTAACTTAACCGGGAACACGAGCCTGGGGACAGGGACCCCGGGAACACGAGCCCAGGGACAGGAATAGGACCCCGGGGACAGGGGTCCAGGGACAGGGGGGGACCCCCGGGGACAGGGGGTGGTCACTCCACCGCAGCAGTGGTTGAAAGCAGCTGATGATCGAATATTGTTTCCAATGTGCTTTGGATACATACATGAACACCATATATATATATATATCAAGAACAACATATAAAGTAAAGTAAAAAAAAAAAAGTAAAGTGTTCCCCTATGCATAGCACCACGCCATGAAGGCGTATAGGGGGTGTGGGGGTAACGCCCCACACTTTCTTGATCCGGTCGTGAGTGGGGGTGATGTGATCAGCATCACGCCCCTGACCGCCTTTACCCCCCAGGGTTTCCCCCAGGTACCCATGTTATTCGACGCTGGGTGGGCGCCGGGGCCGCTTCCACCGTTAGAAAAGTTCCCGGATTTGAACCGGCCGGGGATCGAACCCGGGACCTTGAGCATGGTAGTCAGACGCGTTACCGACTGAGCCACCGCGGCCTCACAAGAACAACATATACATTACACAACCCCGATCAGATTCAACACTCCCGATCAGATTCAACACTTGAGAAGTAAATATACACACTGTTCAAGACTCCTAGACACGCTGAAAAACTTTCGACCACGACCGGGTTCGAACCTATAGGCCACACGTAGAACGAACAATGACAAGAACGAGTGAACGCCTTAACACGCACGGCTACGGAGGAGAACCGAAAAAGGTTGTGTATAATTGTTCTTTTATGCATCCACGCAGTGTTGCCACATGCCGAGATTTTTAGCCAAAAAGGAAATTTCGATTAAAAATACCACAATACCACAACTGCACCACCGCTAATAATGCTGCTTTTACTACCACAACTAATTATTATTCTATTATGTCATTTGCTTAGGTGAAGGGAAAAAATGGTCCAAAAAGGGAAATTTTGCCCCTTGGGAAGGCCCTCATAGTGAGGCAACACTGCGTCTACATCGCCGGTGGCGACATCTAGTAGCAAACACTAGAACATGAAGACGATACCTGAGGAAATAGTTCTAGTGTTTGCTACTAGATGTCGCCACCGGCGATGTGGACGCGGTGTTGCCACACTATGAGAGCACACTGCGTCCACATCGCCGGTGGCGACATCTAGTAGCAAACACTAGAACTATTTCCTCAGGTATCGTCTTCATGTTCTCTATTTTTCTCGACTGAAATATTAAAACAAACAGAATCCAATGTAGGGCAATTTTGGAGGAGCATGGGAGTAGTTGCCCCCTACTTTCGTCACTTTTGCCCTAGCACCATGGTCTTTTAATGAACCAGATAAAATAAACTGACATCCCCCCTCCCCCCGCGCGTTTTGGCACTAAATCGCCTCTACATCGCAACCATTTACACTATCTGTGCTATTTATACAGCACTAAAGTTGATCAATGTCTTGTATGGACCTCCTGGGGTGACTGTCTGTATCGCTTGAACACCAGGGATTTTTCAGTGGAATCTCGTACGAAAAACAACGAAGCAAAATATATTCTGGTGTACATGTTGCATCTTGTGCCAACATTTTTTTGTAGGCTCAAAATTCACATTTATAAAGGTGGATGTGCAAATAGGCGTTGTTGTGCTTTGGTGAAGTTCCTCCATTGTAATTGTGCATAACATGTAGTAAAATAATACGTTACAATCATTGCATAACGTAGAACATTGTTAACATTAGCTTTCACAAGAGTAGTTTTTTGATTATCAATGTTATCTTTTTCCGAGATTTTGTTAAACCTGTTAGCGTTTCCTTAACGGGTATTCTATTTAATTTGCCCTCTTCCATCACGCACGCGAAGCAAATCTGACGGCACATTCAAATAACGTCCATCAACCAAGGCATCCATCTTAAAGAGCGATGTTCGAAAAGCAATGAGAGGAAGGAAGTTCAAAATTCACTAATTTACCCAGCGTGACTCCAACAAATATCGATTTACTTTCAAACTTACTCATTTCCGTGACTTATAAATTATCATTGCAAGACGACCATGTCTTCAATAAATGTAAAAATTAAAAGGTCGACTTCATATATGCTCCGATATACATATATATGTTTGTGTGCGTGTATATAGATATATTATATGTGTGTTTGTGTAGCAGCTTGAGCATGGGAATTATTTCTGAGTGTCCCTTCATCAATTTCATCTAATCATCCCTCATCCTCATCATCAAGATTAGCGATTAGCCAAAAGTGGCAGGAGAACTAAGTGAAATAATCAAAATTCAAATTATTTTGTTCCTCTTTCCTGCCACTTTCGCTAATCTCGACTTCGAGAACGAATAATATGGATGACGAGACGTTCACAAACACATGTGACCAGTCCGGAACTAAAACCGGGAATTAGTAATCTATCTTGGCCACAGAGGTTTGGTTGATATTTGGTATTTTGATAACCACATTTTGACCTTCCTAACTTCTAAAGCATGCAACACTCTTGTAAAGTACCGGCTGGTCACAATTAAATTTGCCTTCTTGAGAGCCCTCTGGAGGCCATTTGGAGCATTGGGTTTAGCTGAATTTTGATACAGAGGCTATCGAGACCATGGGAAACCGAATGCTGACGAAAAAATATAATAGTTAAAATTTACATCATCAGGTTGAAATGTGGCGCTGAAGTAACAACATCCAGTAATTTGAGTTTATGTCAGTATGTCAGTACAGTTCAATATGCCCCTGTCAACACGAATGTTCCTTTGGAAGTGTAAGACAGTGTAATCAATGGACGCATGATGCGTTTCCCGTGTTGTTGTTCATAGTGCACCAGATATCAGCGCCACATTTCAACCTGGTGGTGAAAATTTCAACTACGAGGGCAAATCAAAAAGTCTTTGCCCCTTCAATTTTTTCAGCCGAAATATGAGTGTGATTGAGAAACCGAGATATACAATCAATGCAATACGTTTTTCTAGGAACGGCCCAGCGTAAACTCTCGGCTGCTCCGCGGAACGGCGCTGCTGTCAGTTTGCATAGATGACTGTCTATCTCGTATGAGCAGCGAAGTGTTAATGACTTTTTATGGAACAAGTGACCACTCCTCTGGATTTCATGCCACGAGGTGACATCATCAACGCTGACAGCTATTGTGCCACACTCGCACGTCTGCGAGCTGCCATCAGGAAAAAGCGCCAAGGGATTCTTGATGTGGAGAATGGGTTTATCCTCCACGATAACGCCAGGCCTCGTGTGACAAACTAGACCATCAACAGACTTCAGTCATTCGAATGGGAGATTATGGAGCATGCACCGCATAGTCCAGACCTCGCCCCCAGTGATTTCCACGTGTTCGGTCCACTGAAGTAGTTCCTGTCAGGACAGAGGTTCATTTGCGACGGCCATGCAAAGACCGTAGTCTGGCGGTGGTTCCACGATCAACCGACCAAACTCTACAACAGCGGCATCTCCAAACTAGTGGTGGGATGGAACCGCTGTGTGACTATGTGGAAAAATAGTGCAGTGTGCACATTTTGATTTCAATGCATATATTATTTCGGCTCAAAGAAGAAAATGGGGCAAAGACTTTTAGATTTGCCCTCGTATTTTTCGTCAGTCCTCGCTACCCCATGGTCTAGACAGCGTCTGTACCAAGTTTCAGTGCAGTTCAATGCTTCGAACGGGCTCCAGAGAGCTCTGATTATGGCAGCTTTAATTGTAGTCATCCGGTACTATCTCTTTCAGTTTCGCTAAGAGTCTAAGTATAAAACAATGATATATGCTTCTGTTTTAAAAATTCATCTATCCGAAAATGGCAAGATTGTTGGTGTTTGATCATTTTAAATATCTTGTGTGCCATCCTCCAGTTGCATTTCTACCAAAACACGACATTAATTTCGGTTTCCTGCTGTGTGCCACGTCCAATCGCCTTGGTGAAGATTTCAGCCAACGAAGTGAAGGTCCGAATGTATATGGAACAGCCGGGAACAGAGGTGAGTGGTATAGGATCTAAGCTCGCTTACCAAATGTTCTTATGTTCAAAGTTAATTAATTAAGTCGAAAAACAAACTTATCTTTGTAAACTCTCGTTTTATTAAAATGCCTCTTCACCAAATCATATACCTTGTTATCATTTGGTAGAAGCTGCATTTGAGGTTCTACGATATCGAATTGTTTGAGATTCTCAAAATCAAATATCATAGTTTGTTTCAAGATCACTTTATGCTCAGACAGGTTAATTGGGACTAGTCCTACAGATCAATTCGGATTCTCATGAGTCATCACTTTTTTCGTTTTTTGGATCCGGCGTTTGGAGATTGTAGATTATTTTTGGTGACGGTTTATTGACATTCAGTTTCTATGCAAAAAATGTGTCTTCAAAATTAGGGATGCTTATATTAGAAATACTTAACCCTGAACGCTATGTCCATGTTTGCACCTGCATGTGCGAAAAGTGACAGTGTTTCCACTACACATTATAGGGGAGGACTGTCAGTTGCATTATTCTAATTAACGAGAGGACAATATACATACGAATATAGACATATAAGCACACAAGGGTGTGACGTTCCTTTCTGATGTTCGCCACTGGATCACTACGTCACGGTAGCTACCCAATCTCCTTGTGCGGCGGAGTTATGAGACGTTATGAGAGTCAGGACGTAACGATTTGAAAAAGAAATAGCTTCTTGTCATTTACAAATTTAATAACACATTTTACCTTTAAACATTAACTGCAAAATAACAACAATATTCACAAACACAGTCACCTTTCAATTAAGCTGCGGCTTTTCCTTCATAACAGTGTTTTTCACAAAATTAACATAATCTCAACGCAACTCAACTTACTTTTTCCTTTTCACACACTGTTGTTCCGGCAACGGAATCAATAAAAGATTAGACAGTTCTACAAATGTTTATAAACCGGAAATGACTTCCGCTTCCGATATTGCGTGTAACAAATATATAGCAAAAATTACAAATTTAAATCAACACAAACAACAGTATTGAAACTAACAAATATATCAAACAGATATCTGTCAAATTAACAGAAAACAAATAAACTATTACATGTGGCAAAAATAAACAAGGCGTATCAAGGGAATAGCCATCCCATAACGTCGACTTCCGTGGCGGAGTGGTTAGCACAGCGCGCTATGACGCCAGGCATCCCGGGTTCGAATCCCGGCCTAGGAATTGGTGTTCTCTGTGAACGTCTCTTCACCAATTTCATCGCTCATCGTTACTATTAGTCCAAAGTGGCAGAAAGCGACGCTAAATAAAAAATCAAATCAAACTATCCTGAGATTTGAACCCGGAACCTTCAGCTTGGAGATTGTTCGCCACCCACTCAACCCGGTAACTGAAGCGGCCTAAGGAAGGAAAAGTTAATGTTCTGTACAGCCCCCCCCCCAGATATATTACCACACAAAATCAAACAAACGAATTTACGATACAAACAGTGTTGCCATTCAATCCGCCTCAAGATATAACCAGCAGTGACATCCATTATGATTAAGAGAATGACATTCAAAACCCTAGTTTTGCAAGTTACATCCAATTCTAAACCACAAATGTCAGAAGCAAGGGAATATCTTTAGAGAGAATCCACACTGTTGCAAACAAAAATATACACTCTGACATGTATGACAGCGGATTTTGAATGAAGTCTGCAGAGCATTTTTACAACCTAGTCGTGTGTGTGTGTGTGTGTGTGGCAAACGTGTATCACCAATGGTTTTCCATGCTGTGCTGTAAGGCCTCTGCGCTGTTCTCGTGGGTGGAGATGGCTCACTCCCCCGGAACTTTATTAGTGTCTGGATTTCCCGTGCTATCGTAAAGCTTTGGAGTTTATGACGGCATCCAACGGCCTCTAAAATCTGCCTGGAGAGCGTCCAAACAAGGCTATTCCGTTCCTTCAGTCCCGCAATTATTTGTCACCCGCGCCGTTACTGCTTAACTAAGTCTTGGCACTCGCAAAATTTCAGCCGGAGGTCCCCTTCGAACACTTTTCCTTTGTTCCTTAAACGGCCCGGGGCATCCGCTCCGTAAAATATGTGTTATGGCTGGATTTCCCGGAAATTGCATCGAATTGAAATTAAACTGTCGCAGATAAGGAGGTGAAAGAAACTGTTCCTCTTGTGTAAGGGTCCTTCCGTGTCGCCTCAAGTGGCCAAGTGATGTCTCTTGAGACAAGTGCTGAGATGGTGATGTTTGACGTTTGGGTCAAAACGTGTGATTACAACAGTAAATGATCTCTTGGCACAGGGTCAACTTGCTTGGGTATGCTATCAGTCACCCAGATTTATCTATTGTTCTTTTAGGTGTTTTACTTCGCTTTTCTGCCAGTTTTGACTAATCGCGAATAGTGCTTTTTCTAGATTTTGGTCCACTTTATGCGCAGAAGGGCTAATCGGGAATGGACCTACAATTTAAAGTAAAATTGGAACCACTATGTGCCTTCACCGGGTATGGAACCCGGGATCCATTGATTACAAGGCGAAGAGGTTACGTTTTTTAAAAGTTTACAAATGAAGCTTTAAAAATTCTTAAAAGTGTTCCTAATTTTTTACATTGCTTAAGTCACTTTTCCCCAACCATGGATAATCGCGACGATGAGGATGAATGGTAGGCTAATCATATGAAATTTACGAAGGTAGTCTTACACCTCTACCCTCGAGATTCAAAACAATAACCTTCGTTGATGAAATCGTGGTCGAGCTCTCAACACACTCGGTGACCGAGACAACTGTTAGGTTTAAAAATCATATGTATAATATGAAAGCATAACTAATCAGCACTTGTTAAAAATAGCTGATTTTATTTGTATATTTTAGGAAAAGGGAAAACTAAACTGCACAAATCTTGACAAGTTCGATGGGTTATCTCTCCCTAACACTTCTTTTGTACGGGAGAGATGCCCTAGTAGCGATTGCCTACCCAACGCTAACAAAGATAGCCGACATTGCACAACAAGTACTAAAGAAACACCCACGAATATGTTCTTATTGATGATACAAGAATATAGACTCAAACACACAAATTCCGTGCATATATTTAAACCTATGTTTTATAGCAAGTCAGAATAATGCTGATTGTTGCCTCAAATGGCATTGTAAAACATATACCGATAAATATAACCGGATGAAACTTCCAGTGATGTGGTTTCTTTTGCCTGAAACTGACATGATGTACTTGACGGTAGAGCGCTTTGGTCACCACTGTGAAAACTACAACTGGGGCATATCAGCCGGAATTACCTTAATCACATACACGTGGACAGCACATAACACGAGTTCCACAGGAGTCAAGCGCCAGAGCCTGGTTAGTCTGCTAAATGCAGCGAAGAGTGTGAGATTTCTACAAAATCATCATTGGAAAATTAAGATCAGAATTTCTACTCACAGAACTCAACTGCAGAGTCTCCTCTCGATCGGCCTGAAACACTCAATTGTTCCACAACCTTACCACTAGGCTTTCTCTTATACAGCGTTCTCTGTTTTACAGGTTGCCCCAGTTCTACAATAAACTGCCTGCAAATACATGTATTAACGTTTTCTCTCCGGAAAGTACTTTCCGTTCGTCACTTACAATCCATCTGTAGATCTTTTGATTGTTTATATCTTGTCATGTTTACGTTTAACTTTCTTGTTTTTGTTTTTTTATACAAAAAACCATCTTGACTTATTCTTGTTTATCTGTTACAGTTTCAGTGTAAAATGGCTATTATAATTGCTGTATCTGAAACTTGGAATAAATACATAAATGGGAGAAAGTTGACATTTGGGTGTCGTCAGAAACGATCACCATTACACCCCTCACACTGATCGTTGGGAAATACAGTGTAAAGAAGACAGTGTATCACAAACATCACAGAAACAATTACCTAAATCTGTAAAATATACTGTAACAAGTTGACTGATGTAATGACGGTGAAAAATCATCAATTTTGGTTGCCATTCAAAAAAAGTAAATAAAATGACCACGGCTTTTTACAAGTATTAAAAAGTCTATAAAACTGTAATTTTAAGATTGACCTTTTAAAAATATATCTATGGTGCACCCAACTGCATTTTATAATCATTATATATCTGTATGCATGATAAATTATTCAAATTAAATTTTAAAGTTATTCTTACGTCTCGAAGCTGTTTTATATGTATGTAAAATTTAGAAGTGTGTGTGTGTTCGGTATTGAAAGTGTTGGATGTGTAGCCGAGAGCTTTAAGCGGTCGACTTTCGATTTTACCACCTAAATTCCAGAGTTCAAACAGGTATGAGTGTTATTTGTGATTGTGTCTTCAACAATTTCATCCCATCGTCACTTATTCTCATCACTGTGAGGCCTCCTTTTTGCCTTGCAAACAGGGTTGTTCTAGGCTCGCTACCAGGTAGAGGAGCGCAATGGTTCGGATTCAACTTTAAAGTGTTGGTTCAGTTCCAATTAAACCATTTGCGTATAGAAGGAAATTAGAACCAAATTGAAACATCAATCCCTTCGTTGGGATTAGCCACAAGTGACAGAAAAGCAACCTAAACATACAAATGCGAATTAAGCTTTTCTTACTCCCATAAATGCTTTAGTTCCACAAGAAGTAAGATATTTTAGTTTTCTTCTACAGGATCGGCCACCCGATAGCATAGTGGTAAAACTGTCGCCTTGTAGTCTTGTAGTCGCCTCTAGGATCCATTGCCACTTTGAATTTATGTACAAACCGATTAGCCTATGTGAACATAAAGCAACGACGTCCGTGGCAGAATAATTATCACAACGTGCTACGACGGGTTCGAATCCAGGACTAGGAATGGGTGTAGTGTTCTTTGTGAGTGTACTTTCATGAATTGCATCACATAATCACTCATCCTCGTCGTCGCAATTAGCCAAAAGTAGCAGGCAAGCGAAGCTAAATAATCTACAGGTTAATTACGACGATGATGATGATAACGATAACATTAAAGCCTTAGCATCCTAGCGCTATACCATAACCTCTACATCACACAGTTCCATGGAAGGATTATAAATAAATTAAATTATTCTATTGGAGCGCTTGTTTTATCAAATACAACTTTTTCCGTAAACATTTTTTGCAGTTATAAAGTACTAGATATGACATTTCGAACCTTTCTATCGCACTACTACCGTGCCTGTCCTAATCATAAAGTTAGCCAATTCGCTGACAGACTCACCAGCGGTTACTCTATCGGGCTAGGAGAAGTGCCAAACGACAGTCTTCCTCTTGTCACAATGTGGGACGAAAAAACACACCCCTGGTGTCCGAGTCGCCAGCATAACACCACGAGAACATGGTGACACAGATAAAGTGCCATAGGATAGTCCTTTTTTTATCATTCTTTTTTTCGTCCGCCCGCGTGACAACGTGGAGCAAGGTTTACACACTTTCCCTGTCAACATATCTTCACTTCATCAAACAGCGTCCGCGGCGTTAGAGCTGTGAAGCCCTGCCAAATTCCGGAAGAGGCTAAAAGCACTGGTTTTGGTTTCTCGAAACCTTTTTTCGCTGAAGTTTTCTTTTTTTCAGTCATGGCGCTCAGTGGATATCAAACATGCATTTTCTTACATAGACCGCCAAGGCTGATATTTACTACGCGCTTACGCTATCTCAACTCTGATGTCAAAAATCGGACTGTATAAGTTATTTTATAACCCAACATTTGCATATATTTTCTTTATTTTTATGATAAATTGATAGTGTTTCTTTTCTATTATGACAATAATTTTAAAATTGTGAAATATGTTAACGGTAGGTTGATTTGTTAACGGCTAAAACAAGTTTAGAACAAAGTTTATGCATACAAGAGTGAAGCGTTGTCAACAGTTCATAAGTATTGAATATGTATTTATTGAATTTTGTTCTTATGCACGTTACATGTGGGAGATTTCTGAACACTTTTATGTTTGCAAATACGGCCTTTTGCCAGAACATTTCTCGTTACATTTGTCAATGTTTATGTTTCCAATGCCAGGAGCCGGACCCTGTGGCCGAGTGGTTAGCACATCGCGCTGCGACGCCAAGGGTCCCCGGGTTCGAATCCCGCTCGGGCTTGGTTGTTTGTGAATGTGCATTCATCAATTCCATCATTTCATCACTCATCCCTATCTTCGCAAATTAGCCAAGAGGCACAAAACGCGAAGTAAAATAAACTAAATCAATCAATCAATCAATCAATCCAATGCCTGGATTTCTGTTTTTGAGCTCTTGGTTTGTTTGGGAGTTGTTAACTTAGAGTGGTCCCCCCTGGTTCATTCATTCAGAAGGTCCGTTCCTGTCATTGAATGTGTGAAAATAATTTATCAGATTTTCAAAATAAATTTTAACAATTACGGTTTGCTCTGCAGTCGTGGATCTTTCCATAACGAATTTACTGGACTCCTACTTACGGTATCTAAATAAAATTCAGCAATCGGCAATCTTTCGCTTCTTCAGCGAGCACAAACTTTCATTCAAGCGACACACTCACGCTTTCCTTCACCAAGAGGCAACAGACTGAACTCCTTCTGACGGGAAACGGACAAGGCCATGTTCGTTCGAAAGGAGCGGTGCTGGTATATTGCCTCTGTGAGGATCATTACGTAACTCACGACAAGACTTTATTCGAGTGATATTGGCACTAAGGAAGAATGTACTACGAGGTTTACGTGTGGGAGTGGATAGTCACGAGTTTGGAACTGTTTCCCTGCGATTGTTCGCCGAGTTAATGGTCAGTAGTCAGTAAGAACGCAAGAGAAGTATTCGTGTTGCAAGGAAAGAATAAGTCGTCGATAGATTGCTACAGGGACTGACGCTGCATAAAGTCTACCAGGGAATCTAATAGTGAAAGAGGTATGTACATTTTCAAATAGTGCTTTGATTGTGTTGTATTGTCGTGGATAGCGCAAAACGAAAAGTATTTGCAATTGCATGCGTGTGTGAAATGAGCGAACAGCTAAAATCACAAGATTATAGTTTGCGCGTCGTAAGATGATTAAAGACGTAACGAATGAATTGGATGAATAGTAGGAGTTCCCCAAAATTGTATTTGACGCCGAGTGTAATTCGCTTGGTAAATTAAATGAACATTTTTGCATGAAAACCTCAAAAAAAGGTTAAAAACTGTCTTCTGACGAGTAATGAATGCCAAGTAAACCAATAACCTCCCTTGTTTAAAGCCTTTCATTAATTAAAGAGCATCAGATGATTCAAATGAAGCTAGTTTAGAGTAACTTGATATTGATAGTTACGAAGCGTTAAGCACAAATTAAGCAAGAACTGTCCAAATGAATATTGTAGACAAATAGAAGTTGCGTTTTTACGTGTTGCCTATTGTGGGCTCTTGTTGATACAATTAATTAGTTTAATCAGCACCTTTTTTTGAAATTGCAATTTGACGCTGTGATGTTCGACGAGTTGTTAACCAATTGTTACCTTGTTAAAACCTATGGGAATGACGGAAAACAATTATTTGTAAATTACGTTTTAAATTGTGAAAATGAAAAATACGTAAATATTGAAAAACTAAATATGCTGACCAAGGCAGTAATTTATTTTATTAAAAACATAAACTAAACGTAACGTTTCAACCTTCTAGCAAGGTCTTCTTCAGACTCTGTATCAAGTACAAAAGTAACAAGATACAAAAACAGGGCATTATATATACACAAACATTACTCCCTCCAGACTATTTAGAAAGTTGTTAGGAACTTTCTAGCAGGTGACTAGAAAGTTCCTAACAACTTTCTAAATAGTCTGGAGGGAGTAATGTTTGTGTATATATAATGCCCTGTTTTTGTATCTTGTTACTTTTGTACTTGATACAGAGTCTGAAGAAGACCTTGCTAGAAGGTTGAAACGTTACGTTTAGTTTATGTTTTTAATAAAATAAATTACTGCCTTGGTCAGCATATTTAGTTTTTCATAATCATGGAAACAAGGCTTAATGGTGTTATAACGTAAATATTGCTTTTCCAGTTCAGTGACCCTATTGAATCCGTTTACATAAAACATCCAACTATCTTGAAACGGTTTTTACTTACCCAGTTTATTATTAAGAAAGTTAACCATTTTGAATATTTTGTATATTTGTAACATATTAGAGCACGAACACACACACAACGATATGTTCAAAACTTTCCAAATAAGCGAACCACGTCGGCGAGCGCACGAGACGTGTCGCTATTTAATTCGTTTATAAGAAATATCTAACTATTTTGAAACTGACGATATGTACCCAGTTTATTATTATGAAAATAGACAATAATATGTTGAATATTTGTACAATATTAGAGCACGCACACACACAAACGAACTTATACACTTATTTCCTTTCATCCAATACAACATGCACACATCTTCAAAACCATTAAGATCATTGAGGAACCCCATCTATAACATGATTGCGCGTACGAGGCGTCGCCAAAGGCCACGTCGAAAGTGTGCGAATCTGTTGGGTGATTTTTTTAAAACTCATGGTTTTCTTTGTTGTGTAAAATTTCTAAATGAAGTATTATTTCCATGCGGTTTGTGGCAAATGAATAAGGAAGTATGGGAGATTTATTGGAGTATGTTTACCGGTTTATATGCATCCCGGGAAATATCGCCCACGCCTCAACAAAAACAGCAAATATTCACCAGTGTACCCTACAATAACATTGAAGTATTGGATTTTTGCTAAACTGAATTAATGAAAATGAGTTCTTTTTCTTTTGTATTCACCCAAACATAAATAAAACATAAAAATTATGGCACAGACATATGACATAACATCTCACCTTTAAAGAAGGTGCTGAAAGTGTCGACCTCCTTCCTGTAAACAAAGTCGAACACGCCGTTCCATGTTTAAGGGCTGTCTGACATAGTGTTTCTGCGCTAATGTTCGCAATTTCAGTGATAATGTTCTGATTCAACATTACCAGGGATGTAGGGTTGTTTGTGTACACACGTCCCTTTAGAAAGCCCCACAGAAAGAAGTCAAGTGAAGTTTAATCTGGAGACCTCGGAGGCCACAATCCCTTTGAAATAACCCTATTCACAAAGAAACTTTCATTCAGTGCCATACTGTCATGCGATGTATGGCATGTAGCACCATCCTGTTGAAATAACCCTGTGAAAGTTCAATGTCGTCCAAACGTTCAACAAATTCCATGAATATTGCCCTGTACCGCTCTGTGTTCACTGTTTCATTGAAAAACATTGGACCCACTATATGTGATGCTGAGACAGCGCACCATGCCCCAACTTTCTGTGGGTGCAACGGAATTTCGATTACACTATGTGGATTTTCAGCTGCTCATATCCATGTATTCTGAGAATTAACATACCCAGAGAGATGAAACCAGGCTTCATCAGTAAACCACGTTATTTTCAGAATATCAGGATTACGCACAATAAACATTAAAAACCAATTACAGTAATCTACACGTTTAACTTTATCTGGATTCTTCAATTCTTGAACAGCTGTAATTTGTATGCCCTTAGTTTCGCAGTTTTCGCTGCCTTTTGACATGTTGAATAGCTATAGCCGGTTTCTTGTGACAAACGACTGAGAGATTTCTTGGGCGACCTCAAGAGTTGAGCACTGACATCTTCCGCAACACCTGCCCGTGGTGTCCGATGCTTCCCTGTCTCACTCAGAAGCGATCCTGTTTCTTCCAATTTCTTCACTAGCGACAATATTGTGTTCCGTCTGGGGCAGAACATGAGGCAAATTTGTTTCTAAATGCCCTTTGCGTAGCAACAACAGAATCAGTTTTCCAAAAACTTTTCACGATAAAAAAACATTCCTGCAAGGAGTACACCATTCTTACTGTGTGTCCTGATCACAATAACGCAACTTTTCAGCACAACAATTACGCAAAAGCACACAACTTTCCAGCACAACAATATAACAGCTCAGTTTCCTGGTTATTGTTGACAATGACAACGGTGCTATCTACAGGAAGAAAAGAAACTTAAACCTCCGCACTGCATCCAAACCCCCAGACCATATAGACGCGAAAGGTAGACTGGTGAATATTTGCTGTTTTTGTTGAGGCGTGAGTGATATTACCCGGGATGCATATAAACCGCTAAACATGCTCCAATAAATCTCCCATCCTTCCTTATTCATTTGCCACAAACCGCATGGAAATAATACTTCATTTACAAATTGTACACAACAAAGAAAACCATGAGTTTTAAAAAAATCACCCTGTATAAAAATGAAATTCGAATTTGTCGGTATATGTGTTCAATTTGCCCGATATTTATTTCTGGGCGCGATTCTCTTGAGAAACTGAAGCGACGCGTAACAACGCGTCACATGCTTCCAAAGTAGCGACTTTAAGAATTACTAGGATAGGGTATAGTTTTGTTGTGCACGGCCTCATGCACGTCTTTCCCTTACTATAAAATAATCTACCCACCTAGTACATTGCAATTGGTCGCTTCCCCGATCCCCACTTCCCTTGCCAGCTTATAGAGCGCCCGCCTTAAGACTGGAAAAATGCTTTAATATACCAAAAACGATCAGCAAAAGCAAAACATATAATTGGTAGATAATGTTTAGCATAGTGGGGGGGGGCAAAATTGTCAAATAGTGTGGGTGGCAATTGACACCCTCGCCCCTACTAATCGCTGTCACTGCTTACTGGTTCTAAGTTAAGAGAGAGACACTCCTACCACATACAGAAAACCAAATGCATCATATTTGATGCTAAAATGTTTTGTGGCTTTTACCAAGAATCCAGTTTACAGTCGAGCTGTACTTTAAAACATTAATTAATGTATTTGAAGGGCCAGGGGAAAAAACGATGAATGTCGATTTTTCGCCCATTTTGAGATCGCAACGCCATCTGATAGTTCAGAAGCTGTACTATAAGAATGAGAACGGCCTTGGTTGGGAAACGATGAGAAGTGCCTGAAAAAGGCATTATTATTTTGGCATATATTAACGTTCTTATGGAAAGAAATACTTTGTTTTTCATTTCCTGGCAAATTGTCTTGAATGAACATTCATCGTTTTTCCCCCTGGCCCTTCATTTTTATGCATCGTTGCGTGTCTTTCTCGATGATGCACTTACACATTTGGTATCAGATACAGACTTTATGCATTGTTTTATTTCAACTGATGAGTTTACGTCCCTGCGTGCATGTTTAACACCGATGAAATACTTCGGTTCACGATGACTTTGAACTCAGTCTGTCATAAAATTGAACACAAAGCACCCGGGAAAATGTTAAATTACGAGAAACGTCATAATTTATTGTTTGTTAAGCATTGTTACACACACAAAGGAACACAAATATTACCTATTAGCCCTCAGTGGGATGAGGGGAACAACATCACCAGCGTCTCATAACGCTTTCCCGGTAAACTCGCGTTTGATAATTACATCTCCATTAGCATTCGGAATCACGCAGGCCAAATCATTTGCGTCAGTCATAAACTGTCATGTTGCATACTTCACGGAAGAAGAACAAATGATGGATGTCTATCAGAGGCCTCAAAAAATCAATACGAGTTGGACGAGCGTGTTTCGGGCGAAAGAGACTATGCGACGCCGCCTCATAAAATAGATGTGTTCGTGGAGCCACGGTGGTGAATTACATTGCTACTCGTTTCGTTCTTTGGCAACATTGGCGGGTTTAGAGGGAGGGGCACGTGCCCACCCCAAAAGGAATTTATTGAGTATTATAATAAGTATCGATAGCATTATGTTAGAAAATATATTAGAGCAATCTTTTTAGAGATAGTAGAAGAATGAAACAAAGTTAAGGACAAATACATTAATCAGGATTAGATTTACTGGATACCGGATATCGAATCCGGAACTTACAGACAGAAGATTAAATATTTCCCATGTTTGTGATACTTCGCCGAGGAAATGAATTCTTATGCTTATTCCTTTCAACACCCTCCAATTGGACACCAGTCGTCACAAAGTTAGTCCGTCCCTCCTTGTGTCTGGGCTTGTCCCTCTAGAACTTGCTGGGTTTAAAACACAACACGGTTCTCAAACTTACACAGTTCTATAATCTCATATATCTCCTACACTACATGAACTTACAGATTCATACAGATTTCTTTAGTTTTGTTATTTGATGTCTGAATAGGCGAAAAGAAAGATTCTTGCAGCATTTCAAAATCACAATTCACTAACACAAGTACATATTGAATTAACGTTCGGCAAGATGAGATAGTTTCTGTACGTAAATACTACATGTCGCGTATGCCAGAAATAAACCAAAATTAGATTCCCAACATTTTCTTGTTTTCAAGTCACCCCGTCGTTAGATGAAAATATTCAGGCGGGTCCATTAACTTCCTCTGGCGAGTTGGAAATGTGACGTCAACACTGGCAGATTTTCACGGATTTCAGAATGTTTCAAGTTCAATTAACGCCTATGCCGTCTAATATGTCTGTGATATAATATAAGTTGAAATAACAAACGTTTTTGAAAAATCTCAACATCTCAAATAATATCAAACCTTAAACACTCAAGTTCCTTACAGTCTATCTGTAATCATTTTAGGCCTAAATCAAAGATCTACTACCACTTTCACTTTATAATGAAAGGGTCCCGAGTTCGTTTTTGGGTTAAGGTACACTCACCGGCAATAAAAATGGGACATCTAGCTCTGAAATACTCACTTCCCTGCAAGACGTTATGTGTGTTATCTAACACTACGCATAAGCGGATTTTAATAGCAAATGTTCAATGGCAACTTCTACCACCGCCGTTGAGTTAGGAAACACACACATCGCCTTGAAGGAAGCAGTATTTCAGGTAGTGTCCCATTTTTAATATCGGTGAGTGTACATTATACAGTGGTTCGGATTCATCTTTGAAGGTCCAGTCCCGATTACTTTATCTGACCAAAAAATGAACGACATAGAATAAATTTTAAGATAAAATTTTGCTAATGTGAATACACAAACAAATACACGCAGACTGTCTTTAATATGTCGAAACATCTGCACGTTCTTATGTGTTTACAGCATATTCTGTGCCTTCCCCCCCCCCCACCAGCCCGTCAAGAAAGAAATGTTATAATTCCGCCTGTGTGTGGCAACAATAAAGTAAACTGGACATCATGTCGGAGTGGTTAGTGCAGCGCGCTATGACGCAAGAGGTCCAAGGTTTTGAACCCTGGTTAAAGTATGGGTGTATCACTGTGCATGTCTCTGTCATCATTTTGTCTATTCATAATGTAGCAGAGAGTTAATTTTAACCAAGATTCGGGTAATCAACAAAATATAAGACTGTTCAAGTAAGCAGTGGAAGTAAATTCAGGTAATTGAGTCTTTATACATTATGATGAATTTCCATCTAATGAAAAATTCAATTATAATTTGAATATGATTTATTAATTTTGAATTTAATCTCTTTTCCAATCTTCGAATGGGAAGTTTGCACATTTTTTTAAATATTATCTTAAGAATTTATGACTTTACTCAAATTCAAATTAAACAATTTACTCTTCTAATATACAAAAAGAAATTGCTAATTTCTCAAGACAATATACCTAAATTTTCAACTAATCCTTTTGGATGACAAACACAGAAATAAGTAAAAAAAAATGAAGGTAATGTACTCCCCTGTGCTTAGCACTCCGCCATTAAGGTGTATAGGGGGTGTGGGGGTAACTCCCCACACTTTGTTGATCCGGTCGAGAGTTGGGGTGATGTTTATCAGCATCACGCCCCTGACCGCCGCCTTTACCCCCCAGGGTTTCCCTCAGGTACCATGTCATTCGACGCTGGGTGGACGCCGGGGCCGCTTCCAACGTTCGAAAAGTTCCCGGATTTTAACCGGCCGGGGATCGAACCAGGGACCTATAGAATGATAGTCAGACGTGTTACCGACTGAGCCACCAGTAGGGATGGAAAAGAGTATATAGATATTGCTCAGGATAGGGACAGATGGAAGGCCTGTGTTGGAAATTTAATAGTAGCATTTTATTCTCAAATGATATAAAAGCGATACAACTGTGAAACTTCTACAGCTCTTCGATGTAGTCACCAGCATTGTGTACAACGTTGTCAGCGATGTGGAAGTCGTAGTATTTCTGTAGCAGCGCCTGCTCTGTTGATGGTTTGAATGGAGCGGTCTATTGTCTGAAGAATCTCTGGAACAATTCGGAAGCTTCATCTTAGGGATCAAATCAAAGTCACAGGGGCTGGTAGAGCATCTGCCAGCACCATCGAGCTAACAAATCAGCCAGAGGTTGATGTACTGCAAAATGATGGGAGGATTCAGCAGAAAGTGTCCCCTCTTTTCTCGCAACGCAGGTCGCAATACTGCGCATTGACTGTCTGTCCTGGAGGTATGGCGAGAATCACCAGAACTTTCGCATTGGTGGGGTCTGACTACACAACTATTCACCACCAACTCCAACTATACGCTATTCTCCTGGTCACATGCGTCTAATGTTGGAAGGTAGAGTCCATTTACTGGGATGTAGCTTAGGTATCAAAATAACATGTGGTATAAGTGAGAAGCACCGGTTCTGTTTCATGGCGTATAAACAGCAGTGTTGCCACTATTAAATTTCAACCCACGTATTTTAGTATAGTGTCAATATAGCGGCATAGCTCATGAAATAAAAATGTACTACCCACGTGCCATGTTTACTTTCAATGATTCGGTTTCAGTTTCAATACACCATAACTTGTCTTCTAATCTTCGCTATTAGCCAAAAGTGGCAGACAAGCGAACTGAAATAAACCAAATTAATCAATAGACAATGGACGATAAAATCTCTGAGTTTTGTACTACTGCTTTTACCTATTTACATGCCTGTTGTACGAGTGCTTGGTGTTTTGTTGTTCTTGGTGCTGGTCACGTGAGTTGCCTTGCAAGAGAGGAAGTAGGTGCCATGTCATCGAATGAGGAGAAACTGAATGTACCTACTTTTTACTTTAACTTAACACAAATAATTTCACTGAAAAAAATACAATGAAACCACACTACATGATTTCATTTATTTGTTACTCCATCACACAACGTACACAAACATTTTATAATTTTTATACTTCATGCATTGTAGTTTATGGAGCAAAACGTTGTACCACGATGTCTTATGTGTCTGCCCTGTGGCAGCCATCTTGCATACTATATACTGTCAATTATTAAATAAACACACTTAAAAATCAGCCCGACCCTGCGGCCGAGTGGTTAGCACATCGCGCTGCGACACCAAGGGTCCCGGTTTCGAATCCCGGTCGGGCTTGGTTGTTTGTGAATGTCCATTCATCAATTTTATCATTTCATCACTCATCCCCATCTTCGCAAATTAGCCAAGAGGCACAAAACGCGAAGTAAAATAAACTAAATCAAATCAAAAATCAAACTTAAAAATATGTTACACAGATTGTTAGAGCAAAAAACGTGGCAATATGTTTTTATCATTTTATAACGCAAAACCATTTGTCAGCTAGATTGACTTGGTGTTTTAAGTCCACTTTATTCACAGCCAGGATAATAGGGACTGGACTAGGGCCGGATTAAGGTGGGTGCTATTGATGCTGCAGCATTAGGCCCATTCCTGAAATAGGCCCAGATGAAAACAGACGAGAATTTTCCGAAAGCTGACCAGTTTCTTTTGATATATTAATGAAATTTGGAGCCAAAATTTCGGACACCTATACACAGCGTTGCTTATTAGACTATTATTCTTTGCGCTGTGACGTAACTGTAACGTCGTTGTGTTTATTGTTCACCGAAAATTTCAATCATCAGGCCAAATTTCGTCTTAATCCAGCCCTGATAGTAACAGACAAAGCGACTTTGATGCATTTCACTAAATATATGCACGACATTTGATTGGATTTGAATTAGGTTATTTAACATCACTTTTCTGCTAGTTGTGACTAATCGCGAAGATGAGAATGAATGATGATAATTTAAGATGGATGAAGAAAAAACACAAACATATATAAACGACACATGTCCCACAGAGAACTGTCCTGGCAGTGAATCCAGGCACCAGAGCCTCGTTAGTGTACTAAAATGATGTACTACGAGAAAGGTGGACATTTAAGTCCCTTACAAACAATGTGCACAAGAGGAATGTTGTTGTATATTGCTCATGATTATTGTTATTGATATTATGACAATAAATATATGAATGATGTGGAATGATATTTTTTTGACGAAAATTATATATAAGTATTTAGTGCACTTCAAGGCTTCAAATACGCCCTGGAGACATCAAAACACTGTCACGAAAAGGTAAGAACTGTTGGCCTACTTAATTATTAGTAACCTTTTAGGCCAGGCAGTTTATTTTCCGATACATCATGCTCTTTTTTCGAAAACAGTTACACTCGCTCTCTAGATTACCAATTAAATTTGTTATACGCTCACTGCTTCAGTTATAATTAGTATTGTGGTTTCATGCCATAGAAATTGAACCTCATTTTCCAGTTATCGATGATTGGATATTGTCATTATCAACATAGTATATAATAGAATATATGTATCTAGGGGCAATCAATATGTATTATTTGAGCAATTACGTGAACTAATCTAACGGAAGGTGAACGGGAATGAAGACTCAGATGGGTGGTCTGGTCTGAGAGCCTATTTATGTCCTCTCGTAATTTATTTAAAAGCACAAATGTCTTTGTCCAGGGCAGAAACCTGTTCCATCTGCAGCATTATCCCTTCCGCCGTCCTCCATGTCAACGATATAAACGTAATTTGAAAATAGGGCGCTTTTCCTCTCGTAAGGAATCGATTTCCGTTTATTTCCTTGTATCCATGGTTATCGTATTCCATTTTACTGCCGAATGTTTCCAGCAATAAAAACATTTATAGGTCCGCCAGAGGAAAATTGCGCCACCCCGTTCCTCCGCCGACTTCTATTTCCGTAGGCTAATTTCGTCACCGGCCGAGGACTCGTGTCGTAAAAATATGTCGCTTGCTGGTGATTAACGCTAAGACTGTGCTTCTTGGATTATTCCTTGAGCCGTTTTTCATCAATAGTAAAGCTTATTGATGGGTACGGGACGTCTTTCGACTGGTCCCAATGTAAAAGAAGAGCCTACGAGGGGGATGGGGGGAGAGATCCTGTTGTTTTAGTGGATTTTGTTGTTACAAGGAGAGAGAGAAAGAGAAAAAAATAAAACCGAGATGGAGCTATGCACAGAAAGGGAAAGATAGATAGCTAGATGGGTAATTAAATAGATAGATCGATAGAGAAGAGAAACATAGAAAAATAGAGAAGGAAAGAAATATAGATATATAGAGAGGTAAAGAGAGAGAGATTGAGAGAGAGAGAGAGAGAGAGGGGGGGGAGAATGGAATGAACTTTATTGAACGACTTTATTGAACTGGTGTTGCGGACCGCTCTTACATCAAACTCCTGTCAAATACATATTACAATTGACAGTTTACACTTCCTTAAAATCATTGATATATATATATATATATATATATATATATATATATATATATATATATATATATATATATATATTAAAACATATGTACTTATAATACAAACATTTAATTTTCTGGAGATACAGAGGTAAATGTAAAACCACAATTAGAATACCATTATTAATACATATATAAAGCAAAAAATAACTCATTCCTGTTCATCACAGAAAAGACATAGCCAGGCACTATTGCTTGGACAGTAGATGTTTCCTTAAGTTTACTTTGTGTGTTGCAGAGTGAAGCTCCGGTGAGGTCAGTGGTGGTGGAGGTGTTTCATTCCATTATTTTATTCCAGTGACTATGAAAGAGTGTCTGTAAAGTGTTGTTTTGTGTATGGTAATCGTGAATTTAGTTTCTGACTAATATTAATTTATTTTCCGTCCTTTCTTTTCATTCTTCTTCAGAATCCTGTACAATAACGTCAACGCATTAAGTAAATAGAGAGAGATATGAGGAAATTCATAGAAAGAGAAACGTAAAGAAATATACAGGTAGATTGATAATTAATTCGGTCGATAGTTTCATAGAGAGAGCGAGAGAGAGAGAGAGAGAGAGAGAGAGAGATAGAGAGAGAGAGAGATACATAGAAATGGAATGATAAATAAAGGTGTATAGATACATCAGCAGTTATAATGGTACAAAGATTGACAGAGCGAGAGACTGAAAGTAAAAGGTGTAACGATTGATAAATTTTGGTAAATTTCTTTGTTATTCAAATTACTTTTCGATAACCCTCGTATAAATTCTTTTGTAGTCTAATCTTTTTGAATGTATATTTTATCCTTGTTAAAATTTTAACGCAGTTTCTGCCAAGCGAAAAAGAACTCAAAGCAAGTTGAAGCTTGCATTCTTTTTCTTTCTAATCAACAATGGGTTCTTTTTAGTTCGTCGCTGCGCGGTTTTGTAAGTAAGTTTAGCTTTCATTGTGTTTCTCGATATGCCTTTTTCGAAGGGGAATTGTTAAAGCTAAAAATAACTTTCCATGTATCCAAATCTTTTGTTCAGAGAATAGGATTGCGCAATCCCACGAGTATAAATACCAGCCGTTTCGCTGGCAAAATAATCAGTTGATCAGTAGATTCCGGAACCTTTAGGTGATTAAATCGCTTGTCGAGGTCCAGGGCTGGGAGAATACGGGCGTTGTGTGGGGAGTGGCTGGTCAGCTCTGCCTTCCACAATGTCCGAGGTTTTCCGTAAGCCATCTTTCAGGATTTGTGCTGGTCAGCATGATCCTTAAAGGGGATTTTGGCAGGCTTATAATTAATTCATATATAAATACTTAATCTTAATAATTTAAACTTTGAAATTATTCATACATTTTAAATTCTGTCGAAGTTGGCACTGGTCAGCGTGGCTCCGATGTAAATTCAAATTAAATAAATTAGGCTTATCAAAGAGATACATCCTTCTCGTCAAGTTAATTTTTATGCTAAATCATTCTGAATTCTCCTGGTCAGGAGGTTCAATTAAAAAAAATTGATTCTTTTTTAGTTTAATCGGAGAGCATACCTCTGGTCAGAGGGTGCTTTTTAAATCTCACAGCTTATTTAGTGTTCATGTCCGTTTTTAAAGTCTGAGTATCCGGAACGTTAAGGAAAGTTTATTGGTTTCTCTTATTGAGATTGATATTTGATGTAATTTTGAAACAGTTATAATATGTGACCGGTCGAGTATATGTTTTTCTCGAAATGCATTTAATGTAAAAGTCTATTGTTTTGCTTTTGCAATGTAAGTAGCCAAAAAGGGTAGACATAGAGTCCCCTATTATGTTAAAGAATTCTACGTGGACATTTGTAATTTGTGGCCGAGATATGGCTTTGATATTGGGTAGAGAAAGGCTCCCCTTATATTTTGTTATGAATGTTTTTGTAGGTTGACCCTGAAGTTGGTAGTTTACCTCGTGAGTTCTAGAGAACATAATGCAGATGTGAAAATATGACAGAAGCACGAATAGAAATTTACGGAAAGATGTTATGCAAATTTTTCTTTGGTTTTGATAAATACTAATTTTGTCGACCTTTAGTTAATAATTTGTCACCCGTTATTTGGAACCAAGATACTGCTGTGTTAGATCTATGATGGGATATGGACATGTAATATAAGAGAGTGCTCTCTGGGTTTTAAATTTACTCAATAGAAAGTTTTGACTATATTCCGGAAGTCGTTATTAATCTAAATTTTATTTTGGCATTGTAGTTCTCTTTTGATCAGAAGTTTGTATATTTTTATTTTAACTTAACTATGTTTGGATTTGTAAATAAATTTGTAATCGTTAATGGGTATTTCCTTATAGTAAATTTGGTTCATCAGTACAAATTAACTGGCATCCTTTTGGTTTGGTGAGGTGTCCCGCCGTCACTGGTCAGTGAGGCGGAGGCTTTATCAATCCATAAGATGTCACTTTAGGTTATGCTGATTTCGCTCGCGACTCGCATGCGTATCCTCACTGGTCAGTGGGATGCGGGTGCGATCACGATGGAAGTTTAAGTGTAAGGAAAGTTACCTACTTTAGAGTTAAGGTTCTTGGTTAAGTAAACATAAATTTTTATTTTTATTATTATTATTCAAAAGCAGACCCTTGCCCGAACTTTGGGATGCGAGGTCTCATGCCCGGCTGGAACTGAGAATTAGTCGTGGCATATATTATAACAGAAAGATAATTTGTAGGCAGCGACGCCCGGTCTTGGTCTTCCGAGGGGACCGAGCCGGTGCGTCATGTGCTAGCCAACGTAGGGCCAACCAAGCATAACTTTGCAAAGGGAGATGAAGACATACAATGGAAGTAGAAATAGAGAAAAATGGATAGAGAGAGATGGAGAGATACATAGAAAGAGAAAAAGAGATAAGGATAGGTAAATAGATAGATAGAGAAAGAGCGCGAGAGAGAAATGAATAAAAAAGGTAAAGTGCTCCCCTGTGTTTAGCACCACGCCATGAAGGGGTACAGGGGGTGTGGGGGTAACGCCCCACACTTTCTTGATCCGGTCATGATTGGGGGTGATGTGATCAGCATCACGCCCCTGACCGCCTTTACCCCCCATGGTTTCATCCAGGTACCCATGTTATTCGACGCTGGGTGGCGCCGGGGTCGCTTCCAACGTTAGAAAAGTTCCCGGATTTGAACCGGCCGGGGATCGAACCCGGGACCTTGAGCATGGTAGTCAGACGCGTTACCGACTGAGCCACCGCGGCGAGAGAAATGAATAGGACATAGAAATGTAAAGCTAGAGAAATCGGATGGATATATAGATGGGTAGCGAGATAGATAGATAGGTGGAGGTTAAAGTCAATGTGCAATTTGCTTCTTCACCAAGAGGATCTTTAGCAAGTGCGTGACCTATATTTCTTTCCTTCTCTCCCTCTTTCTCTTATATATCCCTACCACTCTCTTCCTCCCTTTTCCATCCTCAGCCTAGATTTCCATTGAGGAAAGTCGACCCAATGGCCTTTTATCTTCTTACCATGCCTCCAGTCTGAGAGACTGTAATCTGATCCATTTTATTTCCTGTATAAGGGATGTAGGGAACACCGTTCGAAACCTGCTCCTTGCGTTTCTTCTACAACGCTCTCCTTCAAAAGGCTTAAGATCTCGTCTCTAATACTTCGGATATGGAGCTTGTTGTAGGAGAACTAAGATGTAACTTGAGATAAAAGACAGAATAAGAGAGACTTTTGGAGGGAAAGGAAGAGTAGAGATGCGAAAAGGAAGGTAACCCAATGAAAAATATGGGCCTTTTGGTTGCCGAAATATCTGTGCTTTACTGTGGAGATCCTGGAGCTCAAATCAAAGAGTTTCTATTACAGGAACCTTGCTGGAGTGAGGCGGTAAAAGTCGTCAAAAGTCCAAGAGATGTCATTCACAAAATGACATTCGTTTTCCCAATGCGAAGATACAGAGAGAAGAGATTTCTATAATTATAATGACATGTGTGTCTTCCACAGCTAGAAAGTGCTTGTAACAGCACGCCTTACAAACACTGAGGGACATAAAAAAACACACAATAGTTTTAGATGGTAATAAAGGAAAAGGCACCAGAATATTGATATAGCCCTTGTCTAGTCTTACGGCGAGCGGCTTTCATGCTGGCAAGAAAAGTGAGGAGCGGGAAATACCCATCAGACCAACCAGATATCAACGCTGGCGCCGAGAATTAGAATGTTGTGTGAGGAAGTGCTTGGTGCAGCTCGTTCTACAGGCTGCTGTGCTTCCCCGCTCCACACTTTCATTGTCAGCAGATAGGGTGCCCGCCAAAATATTGGCCAAGAGCTATAGTAAGTATTAGACGGGGAACGGTAGGGGATATCGCGTGCAGCCATTTTACAATGTGACAGACAATTCTAACAGCCTGAAAATTTCGAAGACGTTTAAATCTGAGGCAACCCCTGGAGAGGGTAAAGACGGCCAGAGATGGTGTTGATTACATCTATTTTGCGATCTCACCAAATTTGTGCGAATCTTATCAAATTTGTCGAGACCGCCTGTTTTCGGCTTAATAAACTTCAAAAATGTATGGTATGGTTCAAGAGGAGTTGGTGTTCCGAGAAAGAAAAGGCAAATACTCAGTTCTGGCAACCCTGTCTGCTCTAATATTGTAACTTCCGAACCGAAAATGCCATAGAACTTAGATTCATCGGCTAGTTCGGTGTTGCATTTACCAGATATGTCCTCGAGCAAACTTTCCTTCTGTCCAACTCCTTGACATCCATGTTGTCAGCTGATGACAGTGTTTTAACTAACGTTTTTAGCTTTTTTAGAAACTCTACTTTCTACACTGCCTATGAGTAAGTTTAGTGCCTCCTTATTTTTGAATGCCTTCTGTATATCTTCTTCAAGTCCCATTACAACCTTTCACTTTCAACCTTTCTCAAGGGGCTTTTAAACTTTCAGGTAGGGATTTTTTCTCTGAAGGGTGCAAAATGGCCATGAGTGCCCGAAGAACTAAAACTGTTTTAAATCCATTCATTCATTCAATTTGGCCCAATTTATATTTACAAACTTTTGAAAAATACACAGTTGATGGAAGGTAGAAAATTATAAACGATTAGATCTGCATTAACATATTTGAGACTTCAGCCCAAATTCTAATTTCACAGTGTAATCCATTCACTGACTGCATACGAAATAATCTCACTGGGAGATTGCTGGACGACTCCGTCTTCATAAACTGTCTTGCGCACGCCACAGCAATTTTGCAGCGTGGCAGCAATGAGCGCACCACTCCACGTACGCTGGCTTTTTTGTATGTGTAAAATTTTATATGACCTCGTTTTCATTTACTGTGTGATGTTTGGGTCTTCCCTCTCTTTCCCAGCGAATGGCCGGCCTCCTCCTCGGCGAGTGGCGGACGCTCGCTGCTTTAATTGGGTTCCCGACACACGCCTGCAATATGCATGGTTCATTACTTTTCATTTTAGCACCGGGAGAAATATATTAAGTCCAAACATTTTTACTCTTGCTGACCGTTACAAAATCACGAACGCCGGGAGAGATGTTAACAAAGAGCAACGAGACCAAGTAGAGGATTTGGTTCCCCTCTTCTTTATTAGGGAGATCAGGGGTTTAAATCCCGTTCAAGGTCACAAGGTGATTCTTGTATAATTTTTATTAATCAGTTAATAAATAATTTTTCTGATGTGGTTTCAATAACAATTGTTGTCGACAGGTTGACCAAAGATGAGCCCGGTGCAACTAATATTTACTCCTGGTTCGTTTAGTCGTCCTGGAGTGGTGTCAATTTTAATTCCTATTGATGGTATGGCTCATTAGTGTACAACGTCTGCAGATGTTGTTACAATTCGAATGTCTGTATGAATTAGTAAAATTGTACGATTATCAATATCTAATAATCGAAACGAAATTCAACACTCCCTCAACAATTATTACTTTCTTCCATACATACCTTAAACCACCTATCCTGAAGCATTCCAGAACCTAACCTTCCTGGAGCTTCCAGAATAGTTTCTTCTTATTGAAGTCATTCCAATATACCTCTTCCCTCTTAACTATAACCTCCAACTTTTAATATAATCTAATGCTACCTTCCTTTCTACATGACTTTTATATATTTTATTTCCCTTTATATACATTATTACACACTTAATACCAGAATGTTTATCCATTTATATACTTATTGTAATATTTATTTGTAAATCGGGGCTGTCCAAGACTGCCCCAGAACCTCTGTTCTTGAAAGTTGAACCTGAAGAATGTCTGCACAAGACGCCTGTAGAATCAAGACAACTTGTGGAATTTAAACAATAAAGAAAGGGGAGAAGATAAACGGGGAACCAACAATCGCGAAAAAGACGTCCTTGTCTTTTAAGCACCAGGACATAAGCGCATACCCTCGAATGTATGCAGGTTTAGGCTGGGTATTATTCGGGGATTCCTCCTTAGAAAGAGTAAAAATTATTTGATTATCAACATCTAATAATCGAAACGAATTTGTATACAGGGTAAACAGAAACTATAGGGACAAACTTCAGGAGGTGATTCCTGACAAGTAAAGGAACAAAAAAGTTCATATCAACATATGTCCGGAGATGGACGGTGAGCCTGCAATAAAGCAATTAGTATCGGTACACATTAAATGGTATGACTTTCATCCATTACAACAGGTGTTCAAAGTGGCCTCCATGGGTTGCAATGCAAGCGTCCACACGTCGCATCATGAATTGTCTCAATCATTCGAATGTTCCAGCCTGTACCCGAATAGCGTCACAGGCTACACGGACACGCTCTTCAAGGGTCTGCACATCAGGAACTAGTTCAGCATACACAACACTTTTCAGATGCCCCCACAAGGAAAAATCAAGGGAGATTAAGTCCGGCGATCGAGCGGGCCATGCCACAGGGTCTCATCGTCCGATCCATCTTCTGGGGAAGATATTGTTGAGGTGTTGAAGAATAATGCGAAAGTGGGCTGGCGCTCCATCATGCATCAGCCACATTACCTGTCGTATTGCCAAAGGCACATTCTGAAGCAAAAGAGGCAGTGTTCTGCAGGAATTCCAGATGAATGAAGAACAAATGGTCCAAGTAGGTGGTCGCCAATAATCCCTACACAAACGTTGACGCTGAACCGTTGCTGATGAAACGATTCAACCATTCCTCGAGGATTGGTTGTAGCCCACAGATGACAATTGTGTAGGTTGACGATGCCATCTCTACCAAATGTCGCTTCATCGGTGAAGAGGACTGACGAGAGAAATCCCAATATGGTGGTGGCCTATTGCAAAAACCAGCTACAAAACCGTTCCCTTGGAGGAAATTCCGCTGGTGATAATCACTGCACACGTTGCAGGTGATAGAGATAGTAGCGGTTTTCATGCAGGATACACAACACCGTCGCTTGGCTTAAACCATGGTGGCGGCCACTTGCCTGGAGCTTGTACTGGGGTTGTTCTCAATATCGTGTAACACATGTTCCTCCAGATCTGGTGTACGCACGCAGCTGCCGCCCTCCATGTTCGCCTGTATGAAAGGCCCCAGTGGTGCTGGTTGTCCGGGTACGTGTCTCGATAAATCCGTGCGGCCTCTCGACCGTTTCCATCTACTTGACCGTATACGAAAACCATCTCGGCTTGTTCCTGGTACGAACAACGGACCATGGTGTTTCGACGTAGCTCTAATCACACAATCTACAACACAAAAAGCACAGTGTGAGTTTTGTTATGAGAGGATTATGTCGTTCTTCAGTGCCATCTACCTTGGCAAATATGCGTTTCCGGACATATGTTGATATGAACTTTTTTGTTCCTTTTCCTGTCAGGAATCACCTCCTGAAGTTTGTCCCTATAGTTTCTAATCACCCTGTATATTTCCTTTACAGGAACTTTATACGAATCAAATTCTGTTCTTATGAAATCTGAATATTCATAACTTCAGTATAATTGGTATCCGATTGCTTGTATTGTTCATGACGGTTGATGAAGTTCATCTAACAGATATACGTAGTAAGGTAGTGATGGTAGGGCGATGAAAATTAACTTAATTGCTGGTAAAATTGCTTTTGTTGTTTCTAGTGTTTGTCCTTCTAATATTATTCGATTTGTAACTTTGTTATTGAATAGTGATGTTATTAGATAACCTAGTAAGGTTGTAATTATAATTAAAATTAATAATGTGTGGTCATGGAAGAATATTATTTGTATTGGTGATGATCTCTCTTGTAGTCCTAGTTGATTTCACGTTGCCATTTTTAAGAAAGGGTGCGCTTAAAATTGAAGCTTAAATTCAATGCACTTTTCTGACACCTTAAAAGTTCGTTAATAGTATAGTATGTTCTGATGGTGGGGCTGCTTGATATCATTCGATGGAGGACGTTTATTTTGTATTAAATAGTACTGGGCGGGTACTTGCTATTGCTTCTCAGGCGATACATACTGTACTATTAATAACTGCAATGAATGATAGGATTGGCCCTAATCTTGATACAATGTTTCATGTTGTTTAATACATACTCCTCTGGATAATGATAATCCGAAAAAGGTCGTGGTATCCCTTTGTTCTCCTCCTAAGCTTGAGGAACTTGAAATTGCCATGTACAGTCGCCCGTAATAAAATTGGGAAATCTAGATCCTGAAATACTCACTTCCCTGGATGAAGGTATGTGTGTTGACATACAGGGAAAATAGTATTTCAGGATCTAGGGATTCCTTATTTTTCTTGTGACTGTATGTATCCTTGTCCAGTCAGAATACTTTCAACACATTTCCACCTGAGTTCTCCAGTATTGCTAGCGAGCCTACCAAGAGAGTAGATTGTGAGCAAGAGGCTTAGCGATAGATGCTGCGATGTGATGACGTCAGAGGCTCTTTTGTTGATTGGATGTTTGGGGGAGTTGTGACTCGCTTCCAAGCTGCAAATGCAGGGATATCTAATCTTACTCTGCTTTCATCAAGCACTTACCGTCGTGGTTTATCTACCGGCATTATAAAGAGCAACTTTCCAGGAACTAAATAACCAGTGACTGTTATTCCTATTGTGCAGGTTATAGTTTATTTTGTTTGCTTGTATTTATGCAGATTATTTCCGTATGACTGTCGCGCATGTCACATGGGTTCGAATCTGAGGACAAATATTTTCTAGAAGTTTTCTATACCTTCCCTTTCATAAGCGGCTCTGTGATTCTTGAATGTATACTTGGATCAACCTGGGTTGGCTGGTGCAGATGGAAGAATGATGCTGATCACGCCACCTACACTATGCCCGAGATCGAGAAGGTGTCTTCATTGCAATGCATAGGTCTCTAGGTTATACATGGCGATGGGACTGAATAGTAATGCTCTTGTTGGACACGGTAAAATATTTTCCCGTTTCAAACAAAATGGGATTGGAGCTACCGTTTACGTATCGAATCAAATAGCTGAAATCTCAGCAAGAAGTCTGCAAAATCAGTTTGACTTGAATGCCCCTCGTCTATAAACCTTTTGGTGGATATTTCAGAACTTCTGCGGCCTGTAGTCACGCCTGACCCGTCATGGTACATAGGGTTAAATATCACTACTATCCCCTGCAGTGAATTGTACAAAAGATGAACAGATGGACAGGCTTCAGCTAGTATATTGGAGGATCTGATCAGCACGTGTGTCCTACACAACATGGCACATACGCTGTGCAGCAGGGGAGGCTAATCCGCAAACACGCGGGATTTGCATACGCTGTCGGGATTGTTGCCGAATGGTTAACTTCTGGGACATGGCAACACTGTTTTCGGTGTTTGGGATCAGATAGCGTATGTTGACTGAAGCAGCAATTTAGAAACTTACTCTGTTACAAAATGGCCACCATGTGTTTGTGTTTGTGCAATTGTTTGCTCTCTCACGGCCGCTGGGGACGCGACCCATTTGGGAAATGTGATACCGTGTCAGAACCGAGGTTGCATTCTATTCTTCTATTTTTACAATGGTGTATAATATCAATAAGTGCGTTATTTCAGGTGCAAACATCGTTCAATTCTCAAATTACAAGAAATTCTGAATAAGTGCGTTGATTGTTCGGCTCGCGATCTCTCCACTGAACATTCCAGGTTTGAGCATAGGCCTAGGTTTTACTGTTCCCTTGTGTGTCCATTAATCAATTTCATTCAATTTTCATTCACACACTATTAACCAAAAGCGGCATAGAAGCAACGTTTAATATAAGGAGTTGAAAAGTCCAATAACATATATAATAGTGGTGAGTGTGAATGATGAACTCATGACAAACACAGTTTTCGACTACAATGGGTATTCTTTCTGACTATTCCTTCCACAATTTCATCTAGTCATCGCTCATCCTCATAATCGGTTGATTGATTAATTTGGTGTTTTAAGTCCACTTTATGCACAGTAAGGCTAATCGAGACTGGACCTACAGTTTAAACTGGAATCCGAACCACTATCTGCCTTCACCGAGTATCGAACCTGCGAAGTAGTGGTACTTGTGGTATTACTGGTGCAAAAAATCATACAAATGAAGAGCTCATATGATTAGACAGACAGATTTGGCTACACTTAAAACTATGTCAAGATGCCCATATGGCTCAATTGCCCCAAGTGTGCTATGCTGTCAATCCCAAGAATCCTGAATTCTTGTGTACAAATGAAGAATTAAAGTGTACAAATGAAGAAGCCTCAACAGATTGATTTGGCCATGTGTACAAAAGCTACATCTGTGAGATTGTTGTCCATAAGCTTGTCAAAAATATGCCCCTCTTGATATTGTTATGGCTACACTTAAAACTAAGCCAAAGAGCTACCCATATACACCCACACCCACCCACACCCACAGATATTTACTTCCGGCCCACTTCCGGTTCACTTCCGGTCCCCTTCTGGTCCACTTCCGGTTAAGTTCAGAGAATTAATATGTTACCTGGAATATGCTCAATATTTTAATTGGGCGCCAGGCTCAACTTGTATATCTAGTACTAAGACAATGCATTTTGCAGAGGCCTTCTAGAATTGCTCTGTGACTCTCTCATTTCTTACATCATAAACATATGATTTTTCACCTATAAGAATAACACTACATATGGTGTCATCAGGGAGTGTATCATGGAATTCACAGATAATTTTAATGTTTGTCCTGTCATTAACCACAACTTGTTTCCTTTTTGAGGTGTTGATGACAAACATGGGTCTCTGTGCTTTGAATTCATCTGGTGAGTAATACATGTCTGTATTCCCGGTTGTAACTCTTTTGTATGCTGTATATGCCTCGTATAATTTGAGGAAATCATCCTTGGACATGTTTAAATTATAATTTTCTCTGGGGAACACCTTATTTCTGCCATTTTTAAGATATATGTTTTTGATGTTGCAGTTACCAAATTTACTTGAATTTTTTTCCTGATTATTGTGTCTTCCAGTTTGAAACAGTACTACCACAAAATCTGGCATGTCATATTGTATACTGGAGAATGAGTTTGTAGCATCAAATTCATAATAGCTACCAGTGGCAGGCTTCTGCACACATTGATATGTATAAAATTGTAAAGGCACCTGTGGATTTTTTAGTATATCTGCTTTGTATTTAAGAGCATAACTGGCTTCATATTCAACAACTGGAATTCTTAGCTCCATAGTCTGAATAAGACATTTGCCTTCATCAGGTAGGGTATTAGGCAGAGCTGCCCCAGTAGAGTTTAATGAACTGTACCTCATCAAAGCATTATTATCATTGGCAGCTCCTCTAAATGTAATTCTTAAACCACCCTTCCACATAATGTCTTTGTAATCTGAGAAGAATCCAGGTAACAGGCGCATAGGAAATAGTACGGTGTGACTCTTAGATATTATTTTATCACCAGCCTCAAATCCACCTATTTTGTAGTAAGAAGCCTCGGTTTTGGATAATTTTAGTGTGGCCAAAGCTGTAGAAGTAATACCAGGGTAATCTACTCTGTTTATAACAACACCATGTTTTCTGATCTCAATTTCAGAGAACAGATGTGGCACAAAATTGTCTACCAGTCTTATATTTGAATTAACCGGATAATCTGTACCATCGAGCTTGACAACATCAAATTTGATGTATAGGTCTGCTCTGTGAGGGCGTATAAAGCCATCTCCTACATCAAGATCAACCTCAATCTCTGTGTTGGCTTGATTTAAATTTGCAAAGGTCCTCCGGATCAAGTACATGCCATAAAATGCTCTGAGAGCTATTGTTTTGGGATAAACTATATCATCATGTAATCTAAGTTTCAATATTGAATTTTGGCTGGTGAGATGGAATACTCCCATGATGTTTCAGATACCACAGGGCCTTTTGAAAATTTTCAATTGATGGTTTATTTATTTGAGACAGATATCTAAGAACAGATAAACACAGATGTCCACTATTAACATCTTTGAAATTTTGAACACGGGCATTATTGTAATAAAGATTAGTTGATTTTAGATATTTTACTAAATTCTCAGGTGGAACACCTCCAAATGAATCAAACACAAATGCCTCATCTTTTAAATATTTAAGATAACAAATCCAGTGAGTGCCCTGATTTTTGTACTTATTCAAATTAACTATGCCACACTCTTTGTTGGCTGCTTGTTCTGGTAAAGAATCAGACATGTACACACCTCTAAAAATTTTGATACCGAGTGGTTTGATTAAAGCTTCAATATCTTGGTTTGTAAGCGGCTCTTGTTTTTTTTAAACTTATTCATGGCTCTCTTAACACCTTTGCCTTGTTTCTCTATGGCCAGATTATGGCGCTTCAATTCATCTAATTCTGCCTTATTCTTTTTGGCATCTATTACTGTTTTTGCTATAGCAGCTGATCACCCAGCCAAGCTCCCAACAGCACCAAGTGCTGCTAAGATAGCAGGGATACTAAATATAAAGCCCCCTGTATGCAATTTTTTTCTAGATTGCTGTAAATTTTTTAATTGGGGGGTACTAAGTAATAATTTCATACCATGGCCCTTGGCAAGACAAGAGCTTTTTTAAGAGATTTAAGACCTGCATAAGGTATCTGATACATAACACCCTTGGCCTTCATCCTAGGTTTATTATATACATATTCTGGGTTTACATAGCTTAATTAAGTGGCTTAAATTTTTTTAATTTATCACAATCCCCACCCCAGTTTTTGTTTGGTGTTCATAGCTATGGTGGTCCCCAATGCTGCTATTCTCTCACCCAAAGAAGCATCTTTGCTTACAAATCTACCAAATGCAGCCTCTTCTAATTTCTTGTCTGCAACATGTCGCTTGTCAAGATCAGAATGTGTGTTGTATGCTATGTTATGGTCTCTACAAGCAGCATCTAGAGGATTAACACCAGGGTCACCTCTGTTTAATCTATGGTGCAATTTTGTACCGGGACCACAATACTGATAGCCTGGTATGTGTAGTTCAAATGGCAGCTTGTTTATGATGTCATTAACCAGCCCCCGACCCTCAGAGATATTCCAAAATTTAGGTGGTAGAGTATTAATAATTTTTATAAGATATCCAATGCCCTTAGTGTCATTTACTATAAAATTAGACAATTTGGTGCTTATCATGTCCATAATTCCAACCTTTTCATTGTAAAAATTGTGGTTGCCAGCATTTTCCTCCCCAGCTATCACCAGCAACCTATCTACAAGTTTCCTGACATCATCAACCCACACAAATTCTTTAGGCAGGGTGTTGTATTGTTTGATTCCACTACCTGTCTTGATCTGTGACCATATGGGCTTGATTAAGTTGTTGTATTTTGCTCCACTGCTAGACTTGACTCTTTTTTGTGTGGGATCATTGTTCTGGTATAAAGCATCTGATTTTATTAATATTTCTTTGTAATGCTCATAATCTTGATCTGTATAGCTGCCAGGTCTCTTCCGAGTCTTCTGCCCGACCCTGTGGCCGAGTGGTTAGCACATCGCGCTTCGACGCCAAGGGTCCCGGGTTCGAATCCCGGTCGGGCTTGGTTGTTTGTGAATGTCCATTCATCAATTTCATCATTTCATCACTCATCCCCATCTTCGCAAATTAGCCAAGAGGCACAAAACGCGAAGTAAAATAAACTAAATCAAATCAAATCAAATCAAAATCTTCCGAGTCTTCTAACCAAAAATTTGCGCAAGAAAAAAAGCTCTTCTCTTGCCAAGGGCCATGGTATGAAATTATTACTTAGCACCCCTCAATTAAAAAAATTACAGCAATCTAGAAAAAATTGCATACAGGGGGCTTTATATTTAGTATCCCTGCTATCTTAGCAGCACTTGGTGCAGTTGGGAGCTTGGCTGGGTGATCAGCTGCTATAGCAAAAACAGTAATAGATGCCAAAAAGAATAAGGCAGAATTAGATGAATTGAAGCGCCATAATCTGGCCATAGAGAAACAAGGCAAAGGTGTTAAGAGAGCCATGAATAAGTTTAAAAAAAACAAGAGCCGCTTACAAACCAAGATATTGAAGCTTTAATCAAACCACTCGGCATCAAAATTTTTAGAGGTGTGTACATGTCTGATTCTTTACCAGAACAACCAGCCAACAAAGAGTGTGGCATAGTTAATTTGAATAAGTACAAAAATCAGGGCACTCACTGGATTTGTTATCTTAAATATTTAAAAGATGAGGCATTTGTGTTTGATTCATTTGGAGGTGTTCCACCTGAGAATTTAGTAAAATATCTAAAATCAACTAATCTTTATTACAATAATGCCCGTGTTCAAAATTTCAAAGATGTTAATAGTGGACATCTGTGTTTATCTGTTCTTAGATATCTGTCTCAAATAAATAAACCATCAATTGAAAATTTTCAAAAGGCCCTGTGGTATCTGAAACATCATGGGAGTATTCCATCTCACCAGCCAAAATTCAATATTGAAACTTAGATTACATGATGATATAGTTTATCCCAAAACAATAGCTCTCAGAGCATTTTATGGCATGTACTTGATCCCTAATATTACACACAACAACAACAAGATTGCAGTTGGTGACCAAAACATTGTCATCACTCCAGGGCAGTATAATCTGTCTACTTTAAATGCTCAGTTACCCAGAGGTATAGTGTTAACTCAAAATTCTGTCACTCACAGAGTAGAAATTGTATCTGCTACAGAAACAGTAGATCTGGGTACTATAGGAGAGCTGTTAGGCTTTGAGAACAACACAAAACTTGAACCAGCCATTAAACACACTGCTCTTAATATACCTAAATTCTTAGCTATAGAAACTCTGAATATTCACTGTAATGTGGCCGAGGGTATGATCACCAAATCAGATGGCATAGGCACTCACAAACAAACTGGCATCATTGCAACATTCAAACCTAACTCTCAATTCATGGAACCGATCATCTACACTCCATCACCAACATTATATTTTCCTGTGTGCCATAATGGAATAGACTACATTGAGTTGATGGTCACTAATGAAAAAGAAGAATTAGTTGATTTTGCTGGAGCCACAAGAACTGCTATCATAGAAATTAATATTTAAATAAAAATACATACAAAAAAAATAGAAAATATTGAGAGTTATGAGCTACAATCATTCCCCCCAAACCGGAGGACCTTTGCAAATTTAAATCAAGCCAACACAGAGATTGAGGTTGATCTTGATGTAGGAGATGGCTTTATACGCCCTCACAGAGCAGACCTATACATCAAATTTGATGTTGTCAAGCTCGATGGTACAGATTATCCGGTTAATTCAAATATAAGACTGGTAGACAATTTTGTGCCACATCTGTTCTCTGAAATTGAGATCAGAAAACATGGTGTTGTTATAAACAGAGTAGATTACCCTGGTATTACTTCTACAGCTTTGGCCACACTAAAATTATCCAAAACCGAGGCTTCTTACTACAAAATAGGTGGATTTGAGGCTGGTGATAAAATAATATCTAAGAGTCACACTGTACTATTTTCTATGCGCCTGTTACCTGGATTCTTCTCAGATTACAAAGACATTATGTGGAAGGGTGGTTTAAGAATTACATTTAGAAGAGCTGCCAATGATAATAATGCTTTGATGAGGTACAGTTCATTAAACTCTACTGGGGCAGCTCTGCCTAATACCCTACCTGATGAAGGCAAATGTCTTATTCAGACTATGGAGCTAAGAATTCCAGTTGTTGAATATGAAGCCAGTTATGCTCTTAAATACAAAGCAGATATACTAAAAAATCCACAGGTGCCTTTACAATTTTATACATATCAATGTGTGCAGAAGCCTGCCACTGGTAGCTATTATGAATTTGATGCTACAAACTCATTCTCCAGTATACAATATGACATGCCAGATTTTGTGGTAGTACTGTTTCAAACTGGAAGACACAATAATCAGGAAAAAAATTCAAGTAAATTTGGTAACTGCAACATCAAAAACAAATATCTTAAAAATGGCAGAAATAAGGTGTTCCCCAGAGAAAATTATAATTTAAACATGTCCAAGGATGATTTCCTCAAATTATACGAGGCATATACAGCATACAAAAGAGTTACAACCGGGAATACAGACATGTATTACTCACCAGATGAATTCAAAGCACAGAGACCCATGTTTGTCATCAACACCTCAAAAAGGAAACAAGTTGTGGTTAATGACAGGACAAACATTAAAATTATCTGTGAATTCCATGATACACTCCCTGATGACACCATATGTAGTGTTATTCTTATAGGTGAAAAATCATATGTTTATGATGTAAGAAATGAGAGAGTCACAGAGCAATTCTAGAAGGCCTCTGCAAAATGCATTGTCTTAGTACTAGATATACAAGTTGAGCCTGGCGCCCAATTAAAATATTGAGCATATTCCAGGTAACATATTAATTCTCTGAACTTAACCGGAAGTGGACCAGAAGGGGACCGGAAGTGAACCGGAAGTGGGCCGGAAGTAAATATCTGTGGGTGTGGGTGGGTGTGGGTGTATATGGGTAGCTCTTTGGCTTAGTTTTAAGTGTAGCCATAACAATATCAAGAGGGGCATATTTTTGACAAGCTTATGGACAACAATCTCACAGATGTAGCTTTTGTACACATGGCCAAATCAATCTGTTGAGGCTTCTTCATTTGTACACTTTAATTCTTCATTTGTACACTAGAATTCAGGATTCTTGGGATTGACAGCATAGCACACTTGGGGCAATTGAGCCATATGGGCATCTTGACATAGTTTTAAGTGTAGCCAAATCTGTCTGTCTAATCATATGAGCTCTTCATTTGTATGATTTTTTGCACCAGTAATACCACAAACCCCACTACTCTGGGATCTGTTGCTTACAATGCAAAGGAGCTATCGGAGAGGCCCTTTTCATGATCGAGATTAGTCAAATATGGCACACAAACAAAGCAATGCTAAATAACAAAAATGCAGATTTCGACAGGTCTGCATGTATGTGAAAATATCTAATTCTACACATTATGCCTATCTGATGTGATTATGTTCCTATTTCTGGAATGAAAAATTATAAATTTGCAAGAAATTTCCGACATTTATGTGCATACAATTTTGAAAATTTAACAGTTTTGTTACATTATCATTGCGAATTCCTCTACTGTTCGGGTTTCTTAGAATTGATAAATGATTTCCCCGAAATGGGATTGAAATGTTTTCCCTATTACGGTACCGAAAGTTTGAGTTCCACACACCTGTAGTTAATTTTAAATCCTTAGTTTTCATGGTAGCTGGTCGATATATATGGAGCTGTATTCAGCATGCGTTACACTTATTTTTAGTACTACAATTTGGAAGGAATTTAAGGGGAGCTTGGACCCATAAACTACCACCCGGAACTCCCCTGACTTTGGTATTAAGTAGCTTTAATTCAAGAACATTTCTTTTCAATATCTGTGCAAAAAGAGAAAAAATGACTGTAATAAGGGAATGATTTTCAAATCTAGAATTGAAAGCTCTCTAATATTCACCAGAGGATCATTTTATATTGTGGCATCACTCCATCCAGATTCCCAATAATCCACTTATACAATGACGTCTGCTTCATCGAGAATGATTTTGCTCGGAATGAGAAGCATGAGAGTTGAGATGGAATAAGTCAGAATCTTCATCCCTTTCATTGTATGTAATTAATCACCTTCTATGGAGAATGGATCCCGTCCATTATCAGAGAAAATATTAATTGAAGCGTACTTTCCCGTTACGCTTAATTTACCCCTCGGAGTACCCAGATCAGCGCCACAAGGGGACTCATGCGCTAGCTCCATTGTGTGTCTTATTTGAGAGGATAGCTTTTGAAAGAGCGCATTACTTTGACATTATTACCCATCACTTTTCTTCGTCTGCATTTGTCTCACTGAATTCGCGGACCGCATTCGCAAGTGACGTATATTTTTTTGGCAACCTGCTTGTGGAAGCAAAATGGGTATGGCAACCAGGAGCTTCGCCAAAGGGTGGGTTGTAGCCCACGGTGATGTCCTTGGCCAACCCAAATATGAGAAATTTAAATAATAAGTTGTTGTAGACAAAGGGATACACATACATCAATAAAATGTGACAGAAATGTAGATAGAATAGGAGATTGATAGAAAGTGGTAGAGAAACAAGAGAGAGAGAGAGAGATGATGAGAAAAATTCAGAGCGAGAAAGTACGAACGAAAGAAAGGAATTAACATAATGTAACAGAGGACTGAGTAGAGCAACAGAGAGGAAGATAGAAATGAACATAAAGGAAGAGAAAATAAAAGAGAGAAAGAGAGAGAGAGAAAGATAGGAAAGAGAAACAGAAGAAAGAGAGGAAAGAAGAGAAAAATCAGAGAAAGGGAGTACGAAAGAGAATAATAAAAATAAAGAACCAGAGGAGAGAGAGAGAGAGAGAGAGAGAGAGAGAGAGAGATACAGATAGAAAAGAAACTGAAATAAAAATATAAAGTGGAAATAACGATATATCAGAAAGTCAGGAAGAAAAACAGACAAACAATGAGAGGAAGAAAGAAGGGAGAAAATATATGGAGGAAAACGGAGAGAGACAGCAAGAGATCACCAGAGCAAAAATCCTCATGTAAATATTTCATCTATTCCTGAGACCACTCAAAGGAAATTTTCTTGGCAAATAACCTGTCGGCAAATCTTGAGAGAGAGGTAAATTTTTTATTGTACGAGTATTTGCCATTCTCACTAATGGTTGTCAATAGAAACGAGCACATGTCGCAGACAATTAAGATATAACCGGATGTTTGGTCTTTCGCAGTAATAACTTTTCGAAAATTTATCTCCTTTACGCTAACACATTCGAAATTCTGAAAATTATATATGTTTGAAGTTTCTTATAGAGCATTCAAATAAATACTTTATTGATTGATTGCTTTATTTTACTTCGCTTTTCTTCCACTTTTGTCTATTCGCGAATATCAAGAAGAAGATGAGTGATGATGATATGATGAAATTGATGACAGGACCTCACGACGAACACACACAGATGCCAAGGGCGGATTCGAACCAGGATCCCTGGTGTCGTAGCAGCCGGCTTTGCTCCACAACGGAGATTGAGCATTTTACTTGCTTTTCTGCACTATTGTCTATTTAACTGTGTTGGAAAAATAATATTGCAGTTCTACAAAACCATTATAGATACCAACGAAATAAAATGACTGGAAGATTCATATTAATACGCTTGAAGCAACTTCTGGAACAAGCCGGGGTCCAGCGTACCTTACGAACCGTTACTTGCAACAATAAGTGCAAGCGTGTATATTGGTAGACTGCAATAAATTATTTCAATGAAAAACTATGAACAATGAACATAGAACGAGAGAAAGGCAACTCAGCTGTTCTTGTACCCAAGCACAATGTAACATAGTAGTAGAATTGTTTGTTATAAAAATAATAATATTTATTATTATTATTATTATCCAGGAACGTTAATTTAAATCTGGCTTCCATGAAGAAGTAGAATTTCATGCTTGAAATTTTGAAATGTAATAACGTGACGCCATCGGATGCCAGAGAGACGTCAGAAACTCCGTGGCCCAAGATAACCAGAATTCCTCTATGTTTATCCACCATGCAGAGACGATTGAATTAATTTTCTAAATTAATTATTTTTTCTTGTTCAAATGTTTTAAAATAGAAAACTGTTTTTCTTGCTTCCTTACCTTTTATTTTTACCAAGATATGTTAATCAAACCAATTTTTTTGTTCAATCTCTTCTAAATATTTATAAATTTGTTATCTATAAGAATTGTCATATGTCTTAAAGAGTAATATTTACTCGTACATGCAGTCCCTTATCAATATATTACATTTTGCGTTAGTAATATTATCTTCCTATTCGTTTTTCATCTACACCCCATCACAATTGGTCATTTTGTTAATTATTTAGATTCTTTGGCCTATTGATTGATTGTTTTAAATCCACTTTATGAAGAGATAGGGAATAGACCTACAGTTTAAAGTGGGATCCGATCCACTGTGTAATGTATCTCCATCGGGTATCAAACCCGGGACACCTTGATTACAAGGCAACGACGCTACCACGACGCCATCGGGGAGGCCCGATTCTTTCGTCTAATTGTGCCATCTATCTTTGACTTGTAGAAACTGTCATTTTTCCTTACCCACGGGTGGGTACCTGACATGCTCTTTCAGTAAATTTACCCCATCCGCAAATGGCCAGCATAAACATCCGAGTAGACCACCGCGTAGTATGATAGCTCTATTTGTAATTTTCAAATTATGCAAGCTGTTAAAACTTTTGTTGTGTGTATGCGGAAAAGTTATGTCGAAGCAAATGATTATAACTCGAGCTTTCCGAGTCCGCAACCTTATCCATCCGATTTGTAACAAGCCTTCTTATCCACATTCTTTCAAAAGCGAACATCTAAATTCCAGAGGATAAATCTTACGATTGAAAATTATAATAAATATATGCATGTGTACAAGTCGAATCTGGGGCCCTTTGATTATAATGCAAGAGTGTTAGCACTACGTTACAGAGTAGGTCCCACCAAGGGAGAGTAAGGCGATTCATTGCATGACGTCACTAGGAACCTAACAACAAATGTTAAAGTGTGGGTCCGTTAATCAGTGGAGGCTCACTGCCAAAAAGCACTGGTGTTAAAGGAGACAGTGGTCCAAGAAGGTACATATTAGTCAGTGTTTATCTTTAGTGATGGTTGTAACCATTTTAACAGCAATGATGTTAAGCGTTGACCAAAATATGGTGTGGACCTACTTGGGTCACCGGCTGTTTCACTTTAACACTATGTTGTGTTCTTTTACATTTTGGTTCAGGTTGCACTTTAAACTGTAGGCCCCATCCTGATTGGTCCAAATGAGTATAAAATTGAAAAAAAAAATCCCTTTGCAGAGAGACAACTTAGCTTCAATTTTCGTCACTATATTTCAAATTTCGAGATTAAATTGTTTGTCATATCAAGCAAAGATTGCAAAGACGACCCTTAAATAGGATAAATGATTGCACTTTCTTTAATTAAAATCATGCACTTAAAATTTACCGCTTTCATTTTGCACAAGGCAGAAACCATGAAGGATTTTCGTGAGGAATGGCCCGGGTTCGACCCCACGATCGTCCATTCAGAGAGAGAGATGCATGGAAATCACCGGAAAAGTTCAGCAACTGGTCCCCTCGCTGTGATACACTTTTGAAATTGTTTTCCAGGCCAGCGGGATTAACGTCCGCTTGATGGAGTACATAATAAAGGCCGGTTGGGCGCTGGGCAACCGTTGCTCCCGTCAAATGGGGACAGTAATCTCGCACAAAACTGCGGAGACGGTTTCGATCGCATCCACAAAAACACACGCCGGACCAACGTCCCCATAAAATGTCATTCAATTCAACGCTGGAGATATTGTGTGAAGTTTTTCATTGTGGTGCGTTTAACCAGAAATTCGCCAGAGGACCTGCAAATAGATGCTACGGGCTCAGTGTGCGTGTGCACGTTGAAATAAGTGATTTTCACGCACGTGTACATGCACAGACACATTTAAGTTAACTATCTATCTTCTTTGATTTTGTTTATAAAATGTCTCATTTCTTCCAGTTTTTGGATAAGCGCGACGATGGAAATGAATGATGATCAGATGAAATAGATGAAAGGATAATCATCAGCATGGTATGGTCGACACAGAGGATTATACTGCCTGTGACCCCAGACGTCAGAGCCTCGTTAGCCTGCAAAATGCAACCCAGGAAGACACAGCAGAGGTTCATCTATTTGCGTTTAAGCAGCGTACATTATTCAACCATTCATGAGACATGAAGAGAAGCATCTGTAGTTTCAAAGCGTTACTTGAGTTCTATTTTGATACCACTCACGGCTTTTTCAGGTTGACATTAACTTTTTGAATGCCCTTAATTTGCAAAAAAAAATAACTTATCTTGAGTGTATCAGGATGCACGTGTTCCTTCTCCGGACGATTTGATTGATTTATTTGGTATATTTTATTCATTTATGTCATTTTGTGATAATCGCGAATATGGGAATGAGCGATGATATGATGAAATTCATGAAAGGACACTCACAAGGAACACCATACTCAGACCAGAATTCAAACTCCGGACGGATCCCAACAAACTTCAAGGCATAGCAAATGTTACAAATGACGTACTTATTGATTTCACTGCCATTATTTGACGGCGTATAAGACGCACCTTTCCCCCCTTAAAATATATATGAAAAACAGCATGCGTCTTACACTCCGATACTCAGTTTTTTTATCAACTTCATTTCTGGAAACTTTCTCTGTTCTGAATTAGACAATTTCTTTCTTGTGGTGTGTTTTGAAGATGAAAGCGGAAGCAAACAACATGTGAATGCTTGTTGGGTTGAGTTGATGTTTATGTACAGTAAGGCTAATCGGGACTGGGCCTACAGTTTCAAGTGGGATCCAAACCACTATATGGATTCACCGGTTATCGATCCCGGGACCCCTTGATTACAAGGCGACGACGCTACCACTGCGCCATCGGGGAAGCGGTGTGAATGCTCTAGAATGAATTATAAGCATATGCAATTTTTCAGATTTTAGAAAACAAAACAAAAACAGTTGCCCTATCGTACAGTCAAGCCTTAGCCTCTCTTCGACTGCATTTTGTAGACTAACGATGCTATGGCGTATTGACTCGCAGTCAGGGTCATCTTTTGTGTGGCTTGGGTAATGTCCTATCCATTTCTGTTTGCCTTTTCAACAGTTTCATCTCGCACAATCAAATCTCATCATTATTTGCCTAAAGTAACGGAAAAGGGAAGTAAACTAATTGCAATAAATCAGTACAAACCAATGGCACAATTAATGATATCATCTTGCTCGGTAAGCAAAGACCTCTCCGGTTTCGCTTGCTCTTTAACGACTATAATAGCTGAAAATTACTTGAACCTAAACGAGGGAGAAAAAGAAAAATGTCGGCAATATGCGAACCACACTTCTGTTCCGCACGACATATGCGGGAGAATTTATAAGCGAATTTCCTCCGATTATACATTGAGGACCAATTTTCTTTCCATTTCCTCCTCATCATTTCTCATTTTAAAACAATTTCCTCGGCCCTGCTTAATATTCCACGACGCACTTAATCGAATGAAGAATTCCATTTCCAGGACGTGTTGCGGCTTGTTCTGTGTTCGATTTTCGCCTTTGATACCGACATACTTTCCCTCTCTCTCTCTTCTGATCGTCCTTCCTTTTTATCAACACGAAAGTCTTTCTCACAAAGGGTGGAGGAAATTTATGCCAAACTGATGCAAATACAATTGTACCCATTGACACTCAATTATTGCAGGTCGGTAGCTTAGACCGAGGGAAAATGTTCGGGAGCATTTACACCCTTCCCCTCCCCCCCAAACCCCTCTTAACCGAAATCGATATCCGGACGAAAATATTCAACCCGAAACCCCCGCATTCGAATGACTCCATTTCGAACCAGACTGCGCACGCGACCAATACCATGCTTACGTTTTTATCTTTTTACCTATATACTTTTCTTCTTGAAAATGTGAACCAGAGAAGTGAAGAAAAATGCCCCCCTCATCTCATAAAACTTCCTCAACAAAATCGGAGGTAACATGTTTAAGAAAATGCGATTCTGTTTCGTTTATTCTCTTTTGTTTCCAGAAAGAAACTTTCTTTCTTACCGATTCGTTCCGAAGTCCCCTCGAAAGAAAGAAAGAGGAGCTCATGAAAATAGCGAGCAAAAAGTTGTCATGGTTTCCAGGCAACCGAAACAATACTTTGCAGAGTCAAATAAGTATTAAGGAAAAAATAAAGTGTGAATTACAGAACAAACTTTTCTAAAGGGGGGAAAAGTTCTCATTTTTTAGGAATTCCGGATTTCGGAAGAAAACTTGGAGTTTAGAAGCTTTTTGAGATGCATGTCCCCTGGCATTCCATTAAAAGTATTATTTGTATTACTCTTTTAAAATATTTGCTTATTCAATTGGAAAATTAATTATTTTGAAAACTCTGTCAATAGTACAGGGGCATTTGTAATCCCGTGTGTTTTTGAATGAAGGGAATATATGACTACCAGTAATACGTTGCTAGTGTGGTACACAATCATGTACTCTACCAGGTGCTTTACCCACAATTGTGGCAGAAGGCCTGTGTGACGTCATAAATACAAAATGACTACCGCTTCATGCACTAACTAAGAAAATCCATCATATCTCCTTTAACAGAGGTTTTGAAAAATATATATACATAGATACATGTTTTGTTCAGAATTGAAAAAGGAACAAAATTTATTCTTACAGATTTTTTCATATCTCGCAATGTTATGGAGATATATCTAGTGAAACTATTTCGTGCCCTTTTCTGCAAGGATTCGATGCGTATAAAGGGGGGAAAATTACTGCCTGTGACATTTTGTTGATGCCTACTATTGTGGCGTATTGTCTGTGTGACATCAAACATCCAAGATGGCTGCCTTTGCAGAAATTAACAGTCAAAAACGACCCTATCTCCTTAACTCCTTTAGGAGTAATTTTGACCATTTGTAAGTTTGTTGGGTTTTTACACGAAGAGAAGACATGGGTATGGAGGATGCTTTCATTTGGAGGCATGTAATCATGTATAACTACAGACCATACATGACTTCCCAAATCCAAGATGGCCGCCTTGGAGGTTCTGCACATGAAATACTGTCCATAACCTGATTTCGAGTTCGTTTATTAGATTTTTCCAGAGGCATTTTCTATTAATAAATAACAAGTGAAAAATATTTTCATCATCATCATTTTCATTAGTATTATTATAAATATTACAGTAAAGGAGTAATAACATCGCCGATGAATTACGCATTGTCTTTTTAAATGTAAACAGCTCACCTGTTATGAAGATTGAGAGTTGTTGTAACCATTTGGGAAATATTATGCTACCAATAAGAGTCACTTATTCAAATTCCTCGTCACTCTGATATCAGTCCTCTAAGTCATTGTTTTCACACATTTCTTCATCTGCACTACAGAGACACAGTTCAGTACGTCGCAGAGACTGATCCCGGCATATGCATTAACATTTCCTCTTTCCACATGTCAACTGTAATCTTCTCTGAAGTGCTAGGTAGGGTGAATAAGACAAGAATGATCATTTTGTCATTCTCATTTTCATCTTTCTCCATTCAACAGCCTATTGGGCTGGGTTGATTTGGATGTTACTTTTCTACTTTTATTTCACTCGAATACTTGGAAGTAACTCCTCCTGGTGAAAGGTGTGAGGGTCACTTTGGCGGCAGCGTTCACACTATATATTAATGGTATCCCAGTTTGTGTTTGTACTTGCAAAGAAGGCAAAAAAGTGGTTGTTGAACGCATTTGATGGCGCAGAAGATTATGTGCTTGAATGTCTTGCAAATCTTGGTTCTCCTGGATTCGATGAACAAGATGACAGAATGAATTTATTTATTTTACTTCTCGTTTCTGCTACTTTTGGCTAATTTCAAACACGAAAACGAATTATAAGATGAAATAGATGAAAGGATAATCACAAACACATATGGGCAGCACACAACTAAAGTCCCTTTCGTCCAGACGCCAGAGCATTGATTGAGTTGGTGTTTTATTTAAGTCCACTTTATGCACAGTATGGCTAATTGGGACTGGACCTACAGTTTAAAGTGGGATCTGAAACGCTATAGTGTTACGAACTCGGGACTCCTTCATTACAAGGCGACAACGATACCACTGTGGCATCGGGAGGCCCTAGATTGATTGCTTGATTGAATTGCTTTATTTTACTTCGCTTCTTGTGCAATTTTTAGCTAATTTGCGAAGATGAGGATTAGTGATGATATGATGAAATTGATGAATGAACACTCACAAACATCCATGCCCAGGCCAAGGGAGGCCCTAGACATCAGAGCAATGTTAGTCTGCAAAATGCAGTCCAGGGTGTACTTCGTGGAAGTGAGGTTGATATTTGGGTGTCTCTTACACCCCTAATATGATGACAGGATTTTTAAGATGACAGAATTTTGCCTGGCACCAAAATCAAATATTTCGGCAAATTACGAAGGTATCTGTTCGCAAAAAGGGATGTTCAAGGCTCACGTCTTGCTCCAACCAAAGTTCCCCTAACACTTCTTATCAGAAGGAGTTATTTCCAAGTATTGGAGTCAAATAAAATCAGAAAAGGATCATCCAAATCTACAAATCCCAATAGGCTGTTGATGGGAAAAGAGAAAATGAGGATGACAAGAAGATCATTCATTGACACTGCCTAGAGCTCCAGAGAATGTTGATGGAGGACGTCGCGACGTCATTTCTGCTTTACCATAATACGGTAGTGTCTAAAAAGTAGAAAAATGGAAGGAGGAGATCTGCACGATCACCATAAATAATCATCAAGGAATGTAAATCACCTTACTTGCATAGGCAACAGCACTGCTAGTGTAAATAGGCACAACATATCAGAACAAGAGTACCTCATTCTGTATCGAACACTCATTGTGATCGGAGGACAATCTTGGTAAAGTGTTCAATGAACAGTAAGAACATGGCACAAAGACGTCAGCGAAGAATCATCGGACGTCTGGAAGCAGGTCAAACACAGACTGAAGTCAGGGCAACGTGGACTGTGGCACAATCATTTCCAGGCTTTGTCGACGGTTTCAAGACTCAGTAGATGTTCATGGTAGGCCATAACAAGGTTGTGAACAAGTAGCGACGCCACAACAGGTTCGATATCTGGCTTTAACTACACGACGAAACAGGACGATGCCTGCAAGACAACTGTCCTCAAAGCTTGCAGTCACCTCAGGGATTAGAGTTTCTCTCGCCAAACTGTGCACCGGAGACTCAGGACAGCTAGTCTCTATGTCAGATGTCCAGTAGTGTGTGTCCTGCTTGATCCAGTGAACAGAAGGGCCTCGCTTACAATGGAGTCAGCATCATTGAAATGACCTGAACGAACTGAGGAACGTGATCTTTCACAGATCAGTTCAGATTCAGTTTGCAAAATGATTCCCGTCGCACATTCATCTGGAGAGAACCTCGATCACGATTTAATCCAAGGAATATCGTGGAAAGGGATCAGTTTGGCCGATATGGAATACTGGTATGGGAAGACATCATGCTCAATGGACGTACAGAGCTGCACGTCTCTGCTGGAGGTACTCTTACTGCCCAGAGGTACAGAAACGAGGTACTCCAACAACATGTGTGACTTTTCAGAGGCGCAGTTGCATTAGACTTCACCTTCAAGGCTGAAAAGATGATAATACATGTGCGCTTCGAACCAAATTGGTGTGTGACTTTCTTGAAGGTGAATAAATCAACCGCATGGACTGGCAACCAAGGTCCCCAGACATAAATCCTGTAGTGTCTTAAGGAGATGAGTTAGCTCACAATCCTCCACCAAAGACATTTCCAGAGCTCCGCACTTGTCTTCATGGGAAATGGAACCAGCTGCCTGTAGAACTCTTGAACCACCTTGTAAATAGCATGCTACGTCATTGCAAAGTTGTGTAGCTGTTAGGGGTAACTTCACCCCATACAAGCCTTTTCTTTTCGACAAGGAAGTATCGTCTATTTTCTTATTTTTTGCATGTGTGTCTTTGCACTAAAAAAACAATTGTTAATTTCATGCATTATATTCTATTGTATACATATAACGTTTTGATTAATTTTCAGTATTTTTATGCAGTTCTGTCACTTTATTAATAAAACATTTTATCATATCTTAGTTATGCTTAACTTTGGACACTACTGTAGTTATAAAAATTATAACAATACACCACAATATTAGGCATCAACAAAATATCACAGGCAGTAATTTTCACCCTTTCTATGAAAGAATCTCAAGTAAATAGTAAAATATGCATAGAATCCTTGAAGCAAAGGGGCACGAAATAGTTTCAATGGATATACCTCCATAACAGTGCGAGATTTGAAAACATCTGTAAGATTAAAGGCTGTTCCTTTTTCAATTCTGAACAAAGCATGTATCTGTATATATTTTTGATGAAGGGAATATATGTCTACCGGTAATACGTTACTAGTGTGGTACACAATCATGTACTACCAGGCGTTTTACCCGCAAATTGTGGCAGAAGGTCTGTGTGACGTCACATATCCAAGATAGCTACCGCTTCATACACTAACAGAAAATACATCATGAATCCTTTAATAGTGGGTTTTGGAAAAAAAATATACACCCTTCTTCCATGTTTTCACACTAAAATTTCAAAATTTGAATTATATGAGGTCTGTCCAGAAATGTCAATAGGGGCAAGTGCCCCCTGGCCCCCCTCTAATGGTGGCCTTGTTTGCTACCCAGTAGTGCTACATATGCCTTAGGATCCCACTATCCGAAGGTTCAATTCTGATTAGCCTCTCTGTGCATCAAGTGAACTTAAAAACTCAAACTATGGATTACAAGGCAACAGGATTAACACTACATCATCGGGGAAGCCTCCAAACGTTGCCAAAAGTTAACCACTACTCTACGGAGAGGAGCGTGGAAATTCTTCATCTTCATCTGCAACCTGCGAGTATTTTAGAACGCCCATGCAATACATCCCTTCCAACAGACCGTCTGTATCGAAGCGCACCCTGCTCATTGTCCCAACCCCACACGCTACGCCTAAGCTTTCTCTGTAATCGGATAATTTCTGGCAAGCGAAGTGCGATGGCGAACAGCTTAGCAGTGTGTCTGAGACGCTTTGCGTACGACCATGTAATAGGCTCAGGTCCCGAAGTTAAGATGCTTCCTCAACAATCTGCTTCGTGTTTCGAACTCCTTCACTGATCGTGTTTTTTGCCATGTACAGAAGCTCCTGCTGCTCGGGGATTCCCGGAAGCTTTATTTCCTGCTTGGATTTTGTTGCCAAGTGTAAAATGGCGCAACAGTACGTGGTATGTTGGTTTTGTTGAATACCTTCAGTTCAGTTTTGCCCTTCTTTTCCCACAAGCGAATACTGAAATGGTATTTTTATCGAAGGTCATGGACCTTCTGTCGTTCTTTGACTTCCTTGATACAGCACAATGCTAGAAATAATGATTTTATTAATACAACGAATATGCACAAAATTATGCTCACTGTGAGGAGTTCTGGATGAAAATAAATGTAATTCAGACAAAAGCAATGGTTACTGGGAACAAACCAAGGATATAATATAAGCGAGAATTCGAGGCAAAATATTGAACAAGTTGACAGCTTGTACACCTATGATGTACCATAAGAAGCGATATGAGCTGCAGTCAGGAAGTCAAAGTGTGAATAGCAATGGCAGAAGAAATCTTTAATAGAAGCAGAAATGTGTTTCCGGGATCTTTGGACGAAAAACTAAGAAAGAAAGTAATGAACTCTTTTGTGTGGAGTGTAGTATTATATGACGCAGAAACCTGGACCCTATAAAGCTTTTGTGCAAAATGGCTTTAAGTGCCGACGCACCCAAAACTTTTAATTCCTATAAAGCTTTATAAATGTGGCTTTGGCGTGTGAAACGGATAGGCAAAGTAAGAAATAAAACGGTGTTGGAACGAGTTGGTGAAAGAAGAGAATTTGCGTTGAAGTGATCAAGAAAAAGAAACGATATTATTTGGAACACTAGCTAAGAGACAACTGTCTGATAAAGACTCCCTACAAGGTATGGTTAATGAGGGAAGGATTCTGGAAAGAAGAAAATATCAGATGATACATAATATTAAATTAAGTGTTTCCTACGGTGATAAAAGGCGTAAAGAGCAAGTTCAGAAAACCTTGAGATTGGAGAGCAAAATTGTCTTTCTTTTTTTTTTAAATCGCTTTTCTACTTCAACGGCAAAGATCAGGATGAGTGATGATTAGATGGAATTAGTTGCCTCACCCAGGACTCGAACCCGGAACTTACGGAGGCGGTATTGTGAACAGATCACCCAAAGCACTTCACCTTCGAGGTGGATCCTCGTCTTCAATCTTACCGTCGTATTAACGTCAACATTTACAAGTGAATGGCTTATTGCAGAAAGGGACCTGAGTCACTTTTGCACAATTCCGAGAAAAACAAGAAAAATCGTATAATATTGATAGTGTAAGAAAGAAATGTACCGTTGTTGGCTCAAATATTCAGCATAATGAATAGTTAATTTTGCAACTCTCAATGCACCAGCCTGAAGTATGCTGCTAGAGACAGTGGAGATGAAAAAGTTGTGACTCCGGTACCTTTCTGCAATAAAAGTGGAAACTGTGAGAAATAAGACGAGAAATATCCTCTTCATTTTGTTAGTCTGTTCTTCACAGACACCACACGTGTTTACCTGTGGTCTCACAAAACGAAACGCAAAATTTTCCTTAAAATAATTGTAGTAGAAACTGTATTTTATTCTGGACGTAGGGTATTTTTCTTTATACAGTTCATACATCTTTTGAATTGACAGGTTTTCATGTAGGTATTTGATGTCTGCATAATCTTCACGTTTAGTTGGAAAAGACGCGATATGTCCATGCACTGCCTGTATATCCTCAGCCTTAATCATATTCCCACTTTTGCTCTGTCCGCGCATATCATGAGGTATTTTGCCCTCTAACAGTAACTTCCGCAAACGCCTTATTCTTTTCTCTTGACACATCATAAAGTCTCACAACAAACTTGTATTTTGCTACTTGCCAGTAGTACGTGGTACTTAAACGACTTTTCGTATAACGCAGTATCTTCTTTGCGTGGACGATGTGTCTTAACATTTTCAACATGGATCATTCTCTGCAAATGTATATCCTGTTCATCTTTACTTTGCATTCTATACAATATGTCAAAAATAGCACGTTGTTCGTCTTCGTTGAATTGTTAATAACATTTTTTTTGGGCACTTTTTTTTTTCCAGATGTCGAATTCCTTTCCTACGTTTTCTTGGACTGTCAACGCTCACGTCGCTAACACTACTTTTGTCCTGCATATCTGTAATACAAGCAACATAACATCTCACAACAGTTGCCACCGCTCTGCACTAACACATATCACCCTCTACAGACCACGGCTACAGACGCACCATTCTTACGGAAATCGCTCGTCACTTGTTTCAGAGTTGCCAATTTTATTTTCCACACAGTTATTTCTCTTTCTCTGTGGAAAGGGACCAGTGTCCGTCGCTACAGAGTAGCTAAGTTTATTGCAGAAAAGGACCCGAGTCAGTGACTCAGGTACCTTTCTGCATTAAAGTACACTTTTCACTGTGCATTTTCTTGGCTATAGCCTCGTGTGACTGACGTCCTTTCTGCACTAAAAGATGTGTCTGTAACTAGGAAAATAAAAAATACCATTAACTCCGATACCTCAAAAATGTGACTCAGGTCCCTTTCTGCAATAAGCCATTCAAGTATATAATAATGCAAGCTTTCTGCTAGTAACTTGCTACTTTTAAAATAAAATGTAATCCTCCCACACGAATATTAAGTACTATTCAGATTATTCGTAACATCCAAAACATATTTCGGATAATTGGAAATCCAGATATCCGTTTTCCGGACTTTCTGGCCATGCCTAGTCAAAATTATTTCACCTGCAACTCAGAGTCAAATACCTCTACAGCAAATAGAATATTCCTTGTAAACATGAGTACATTTTCTTGTTATCTGCTTCACTTTGTTGTTTTATATTAGTTAGATAACTTCCATGTAAACTTCATAATTGCCATTCAAAATTCGTCCCATGATTAGGTCCAACAGAATGCTATTAACTGCAGAACTGTGTCATTGATAATAACCTTCATTCTACTTGCGAAAATTGTTTCAATGTCCCTCTTCGTATTTAATTCTTTTGTGTGTTACGTACAACATCGAAATCTATCGATTTAAAACATTTGCTCGTGCTTTTATCTAGTTTTCGAGTGTGTACACCACCGGTTTTTGGAATAAAAAAATGTGAATATAGTCCGAGATAATTTTGCACTTCCACGGGCCATATTTGGGATCAAATATCGTAGTTATGTGTGTTTTCCCCACACTGAAACAAATTTTATTTTACGTAAAATGTGAGAATCTATCGATTAGATGGAATTCAAGCAATATTGAGCGTGTACAGTCGTCAAGAGCCTCTATGCATTTCCACCGAGTATCGAACCAAGGGAAGCTTTGAATACAATGTAACAATGTTGGCAACTATGCTATCGTCTGGGGCTCTCCTCTCTTCTCGCCGTCGCGATTAAACTTGAGATATCGAAAAAGAAAAAAAATGCATATGATTTTGCTGTTCTATTTTATAGACTTCTCACGATCTCAGACTTTCAATGTACTAAATGAAAACGTGTAAACCAAGGACCTACAGTAAAGCAAGTTCTCTCCCCACCTACCGCGAAAGCACGGACAATAGCTTGTAGAACTTAAATCTTTGTAATCCCGCATTATCCTCAATAAGCCTGTTTGTGAAGTTTCGGATAACTGACCCGGCGCTGAGCTACGCGCAGTGTTGCATCAAATTACACCAAAAATTAGTCGAGAAGATAAGCAGGGTGCGGCCTCTGAGAATGAAGAAAACAGCGTAAATTAGGGCCTCTGAATAGTTGGGCAAGCGCAAATATGTAATGTATTTAACTATAATGTAAAAACAGTTTCAAATAGTGAATGTTTAAGAAGATAATGGTGTGTAGGAAGGGGACAGTCATTTATAGTATACGCATAAAGAGCGAAAAATTAATATTTGGACTAAAATAAATTTATTTATGTAGTTTCTCTGTTATATTTGGAGGTAGTAGGGGGTGAACTGTTTGATCAAAGGGGAGCGTTCCTCTCCCCCTATATTGCCTCACCCCTAATAGCGATGTAACTGGTTTCAGATTGTAAGTTCGAATCTTCTGTAAGCATTGACTTTCTAATTTCTTTTTTTTCCTGCCTGTGGTAATTTGTAGCGTTTTCAGACATTGACAAAAAGCACTGTTAACTTTCATTCTGGGGTTTTCCCCAATGACGTAGTGGTAACGTCGTCGCCTTCTAATCAAATTGACCCGAGTTTGGATACCTGGTGGAGGCAAATAGAGGTTCGAATCCGTCTTTAAACTGTTGGTTCAACCATGATTAGCCTATCTGGATAAAAGTGAACATAAAAGAACATTCAAAGAAACAAGCATACACTACCGTTTAGTGATTTTTTAATTTTGATATTTTGATTTTGATTTGTTGTTTTAAGTCCACTTTATGCACAGCAAGGCTAATCAGGACTTGGCCTACAGTTTAAAGTTGGTTCCGAAACACTTGTGCCTCCACCGGGTATCGAACACTCCCGTTTAGACACATAGACAGGATTTTTACAATTCAAAGTGCATTCTGTTCAGCATTAAACGTTGTCTTTCTCTTGATATTTTTTTAGTTTATCAGTGCTTTCGTATTTGTATTTCCTCTATTTAGCGTAGCTTTTTGTCACTTTTGGATAATGGGGAAGGGCAATTAGATTAACCACAACCAGAAATTCCACAAATCTCAATATACGTTGCTGCAAAACCTCAGCTTAGCAATCTTCATTTAGTTATGTGGCACCAAGAATCGGTAATGCACTCCAGGAAGAAATAAAATGAAATAAAATTACAGAAGTACAAACACTTTATTGAGTGATGATCGGAAGCTAAGTGGGATTGTATACAATTAAAACTGTTATTTCCTGTGAATTATCGGAAAATATATTACCTTAAATTAGACTAAAACTAAGTAATAATATGTGTATTATTTCTGTCATTTATTTGCAAACACACACACTACATATTTCATATCTTTTCTTTTATTATTCCTTAGTGTACTAGTAGTACACATTGTAAGTTCTTTTGATATTCATGTTGTATCTTATAATTTTGCTGCATAATAGTGTTCTCTGCTATATCTTTCTTTGTAGTGTTAATTGGTAGATCAGCATGTGCTGAACCTCGCCCAAGAGTAAAGACTATTGAATTGAATTGAATAGACAATCACTAATACCAAGGTCAAAACTTCAACCCAAGAACTTTGGTGATCAGATTGAAATTTGACTACATAACGCTCTTGGCCACTTAGCCTCATAATTTTGCTCTCACATTAATATGGTTCCTACTGTACTGCCATGAATCCGACGTATAGACAAGAGTGCTATGAGCAGAAGATTTCTTAACCTTCAATTTTGAAATACAAGAGTAATAGCATCTTCAACACGATACAATTTAATTTTATGAATTCAAAATCAAGATGGAAATTTTCTTTAAAATAATAAAGGACGAATATTCGAACAAATTAGTGTTAGCAAACATGTATTCTCATTGAGAAGTTTTGGCTCCTAGTCCCTCAGTTATCAACAAAGGGAGCTCACCACACTCACCAAAGACAAACACCCTGGGTTCCGTAAATGGTCTAACGAGTAACTAACTGCCCTTATCTATAGCATAAGCACCTTCTTCAAACATCAAACTTTGGCGAAAGTTAAGGGAATTGCGGAGGGGAAACTTGCTCCGTCCCACAAAATCCTTTGATGTTTGCCGAGGACGCTCCGCAGACGTCCGAGTTTGAACAAGAACCTTCTGGACACGCTGTCTGACGCACAAGAGTGCATTGGGTGCGCACGGAATTAAGCGAAGAGAGGAGGAAAGAGTCCTTGAGTTTTCGTTCCGGTTCTTGCTTAAGTACTTAATTAGGAACCAGACTATTTTGGAGACGAGGTAATTATGACGGCTATCGCAGCCTTTACGGCGAGTTCAGAGGTTGTTAGTGGACCTGGAGATACTTTGGAGGGTCTTGGAACTGGAGGAGCTAAGTAGAGTTTGAAGATGCCAGACACAAATTTTGTTAACTGTGTTCTATACTGATCGCATTTCCGACTGACAGCTGGGAAACAATCAATCAGCGATTAGTTAAATTCTCTTCGACTGCCATCGGCCATTTTCGTCCCACAAGGCACCCGAACGTTGCTAGCGGGACGAAACAAATGAACGTCGGATACACCGCATGTTGTCAAACGTACTGTAAAACGAGAGAGAGAGAGAGAGAGAGAGAGAGAGAGAGAGAGAGAGAGAGAAAGAGAGAGAGAGAGTCGATCAGTGCCGTTACTGGATAAAAGTTGTACAATAATACACACAGCACCGAAAAATAGGACACAAAACACCCAAGCACTGTATAAACAAGCTAATAAAAACAACTGACAAAAACAGGCGTACGCTTGGCAACGTTGTGAAGGAGGAGCGATGTTACCCCCACAGCTTTTACTTCGTAACTGAGGCTGTTGATGCTCATCGAAGCCCAAACATCGGAAGGCGACTGGTGGACAGATAGGTCTTTCTAAGTCATCCACCAGTTGGGCCTTCAATCAGTTTAGTGATTTTTCGACTCTGACTCCATGGTTCCGGATTCGAGTCCTGGACAGAGATAGCACAAAAACTTAAGGGGTGGCCCCAATTAAGGCGACGACGGAAGATGAGTTGAAGCAGAAGGTTGTCAAAATGAAACCATAGACAATTCACTGCTAAGGGCCTTTCAAAACAATCTTGACGAAACATCTACTTCCACGGTTGCTCTAAGAGCCTTAATTGATTGCGTGCTTATATATACATGATAATTAGGATAAGAAAAATAAATTGAAACTCAAGAAACAGTTTTAGTTTATAAAGCATGAGATTTGAATTAATACTTAGGAAGTTGGAACATAATACCGTAGCACTACCTACTACAAGAGCGGGTCTTTCTTCTGGAAGGGAGGATGACGAACTCCAACGACTCTTGGACTTTATTCAAGTGTTCTTTACTTTTCCTTTTCACCCATTCTTGGCAAACTGAGTGAAGGATATGGGAGGGTTGGAAAGAGAGAGAGAAAGATTCTGCCCCTGGCTAAACTCCAAATGTCATCTCGAATACTCATTTTCCACAAGATGCAAGTGGAAGAAAGGAAAAGATGAATTAAGTAAGATTTAAGGGAGCTAGCGTCCCTGTAGTCGGAAGAATATTGCTGACCATATGGTTTCTATTTCTTTTTACCCCTCCTCGACTCCTTACCCCAATCCTGAATGGGTCTGCGCCTTTTCAGACTCCGAGCGCATCCAATCAGCATAAAGATGCTTTAAGACCGGGGAGTATGATATCGCGGAACACACATCCAGATAGGGACTGCCCCAAATTGTCCCGAAGTCTTCTTTGAAGTGCTGTCCCGTCCCTCTTACGAGGTGGCGATTATGCAAAGCAAATCCCATGTTTGCTGGCTCGATTAATGCCTGACATTTCTCGCAGTGCTACGTGATTCAGTAGGAAAAGATGGAACTTGCCAGCTAGTAAGAGGTTGAGGTCGTTACTTTTTTCTCCAATCGGAAAGGAGCCTACTGCACCGCAGTGCGACGATTGTGTTCTATAATTAGGACCTGTGGAATTAAGAAAGATCAGAATTTCTTAAGCTCATGTTGGGAAACGGCCAATTGCATAATTCTGACGAAATTCAGTACCGTCTACTTTCATTTTATTTGCATAATGCGTGGTTATCACGAGCAACCAATAGATTTTTTTAATATAAAAAATATGGATAATGATTGGGATAAAATTCCTGTTCAGAAGATATAAAAAGCAATATTTGAGGAGATTTTTAGATTTTTTAGTGTTGTTTTAAGTCCATTTATCCACAGATAGGCTAATTGGGACTGGGCCTACAGTGTAAAGTGGGATCTGACCTATTTTTACAGTGTTGGACATTATAAACAAAAGTAAAAAAAGCCTGCAAAGTCTCTTCATATTGTCGATACATACATGACGATTCAACAAATTTTACACCACAGAACAACTCCGTTATTGGTGAAGACAGAGAAAAATGGAAAGAGGAACGTTGTTAAAAATATGTGGTTTTCAATCTAATGTGCTTGAATTTTCATCGTAGAACACCTTTGAGCCTACGAGTATACACTAGTATGAGGCTCCATGACAACAGAAAATACCTTGTTGCTACATTGTACACATCTGTTGGAGCCAGATTCAATTGTGACTGTTTTGCCTTTTTTAGTGATCGATTGGTGGTACGTACGTTTCAATGCTTTAAAATTTTGTCTCTAATTATAATCAATTCTATATTTACCTAGTACAGTACGGTATTCCGATAACGTAAATGACCCCTGTAAGGGCAATGTATATGGCAACAAGCATTTACGTTAAAATCAACTCCCCCTACACATTCCATTTTTCGCATTCTGCATTAATAATAGCGTTTTGAATCACTCTTGATAACGTGGAAAGAAAAGTTATTTGACGCCATTTTTTGCCATATTTTCCTACAATTTTTTCCTTCGGAATGGTGATTTTCAATATATGTTGCCAGTAGCGTAACTAACACGCTCTGCACTCCCCCGCAACTTTCAGTTTTGCGCCCCTACTCATTTAAAAATTAAAAGTTCTATTTTCTAAAATATTAATTCAACCTACATTTATGTTAGGTATATACAAATATGATCCTCCTCCGTGGCCGTGTGGTCTAAGGCGCTGTGCTTTGGACTCCGACTGAGGGACGGAATCTCTTAGAGTGCGCCTGAGTTCAGTCTCTTGGTTCTCGGCCTGTGTATAGGGCCGGTGGCAACCCACCATCGTGAGGATATTTGGGAGCTACGAGCGAATACCGTAACCCGGTCTGGGAAATCTCCTATAATGACTGAGGATTCGACATGTTAATCCCATGTCACCCCATTACCGGTTGAAGATCACTTCTAGGTAAGATTCTGGGAGGGAGACTGGCAGTCAGGAGATTGGCCCAGCCCCTTCAATGGCTGTTAATCCACGGGTTGTTATTTGTTTTCCTATTTTATATACAAATATGACAGTACATACATGTAATTTGAATCGATGCAAAAACTGGTGCGGAAGGTTAAGACAACAGATAAACTGTAAAATATTATATGTTATAATTATATATGAAAATACACTGCTACTACAAAAATTACGATATTGTTAAATGCCCATTATCAGTCCTCTGCGTTTTTTGATTCAAGCAAATTCTTGTGCTAATTTGGTCAAGTCCAGTTTCCAAGCCCTATCGCTTTCGATGGTTAGCAGCGCCAGTCCACTCAATTTCAACCTTGTCCATTGTGGTTCTCAAGTAACGTTTGATGAACTTTAGCTTCGAAAACGACCTCTCAGTTGACGAAGACGTCACAGGCAGGGTACAGCATAAAAGCAGTGATTACGACAGGAATGGTACTAGCCAAATTTTGTTTTCTTACAAGAGGAATTCTGCAACTTCGCTGATGTTCCACATGTTTCTTCTTTTGATTTCAGTTGACACTACATTCCGATAACAAATAATTTCTGTAGCTATAGTGCAAGATACATTTTCGTATTATTTCTCCCAGAAATTGGTAGCGGATTCCACTAACTGAATACCTGTGTATTTCGTTAGGGCGGTGGGGCTTAAGAAGGCGAAGCTTTGATTTCTTGGATACTCTGAAATCTAGTGCTTACTTGATTTACTGGAATATCTATAGCTCGGTAGAAAAGCGATAATAAAGGTTGTTTTTTTTTTAATCTGGTAATTCAGTTTGTAGTGATTAACAGTTTCTGTGTGCAGTTGTAGGGTTGGAAACATGTTTGGTTGAAAATATATTTTAAGGCCGACAGGAAAACTATTGTGAAGTATTGGTCTTTCATAATTTATCATTGTTACTGCGCCCCCGTAGCTCGTGCACCCTCACGCACGGCAAGGGTTGCGGGGTGTTATTTACGCCCCTTCCTGTGATGTCCTTTTTACAGGACCTTTTATGGTTGGCATTCATTATACGTCGACTAATGTGTATTTTAATGAAGATTCAAAACTTAATATTTTCCTTCAATGATTTTTAGCTGACAACACAACAAAGTTTCTGTTGCACCAAAATTTAGTATTTATTAGGTAGTGATTTTGAATACTATTATCATAATCTGGGATCGAGAGGCAACCCAGGGTAAGGTGAAGTGAACATATAACCTCTCCCTTGCCAAGACCACAGTGCCTGTTTGATGAACACATCCTTCTCGAGATGACTCTGATTTTACCAAACACTGTGGATCTACACTGGGAAGTCGATAAAAATCCCTAAAGGGTGGCAGCAGCCTCTTCAGTTCTGGCCTAGAGTCGATGAGTATATCAGTCCAAAAGAATCTAGAAGCAGACAGTCACAGGTGGAGGTGAAGGAACAGAATTGCTCTAAACTGGAAGGACGGAAAGCCATAAGAAGCACCCCCTTCATTCGGCTAGACTCACAGTAGGGCTAAGAAATTAATTTTATTCAGAGAAAACATAAGGTAGATGCCAGACAGATTAAATGGAAACTAAAAAGCAAGAAAAGAAAAGTGATTATTGGAACATGGAATATAACCTCTGTGACAGGAAAAGAATGTTAGATAATAGAATAAATGGAAAAATACAAGATTAAACTTTTAGGCATAAGCGACACCAAAATGAAAGGATCAGGAGAGATGCTGTTGAATAAGGGATATACCTTAATATTCTCAGGAGTAGTAAATAAGAAAGCAAGAGCAAAATAATCTGTAGGTATAATATTTGAAGAAGAATGTACGAAGAAAATAGTAAATTGGGAACAAATTACATCAAGAACATTAAGAGTAGATATCACTTATTCAGATCTATGCACCTACAGAGGATGCAAATGAATGTGAAAAATATGTTTCTATATCAACCTACAGGATACCATGAAAAAGGCTAAGGACTTTGCGAGACATTTGATTATGATGGGAGACTGAAATGCCAGAATTGGAAATGAACCTGAGAAGGGGAACGAGTGTGTGGTAAAGCATACAGCAGAAACAGTGAGAAGTAGCAATAGAGAAAAAATGATTTAATATTGTATAGACAATAATTCACTTATAGGAAATATATTTTTCCACATAAAACAGTACATAAAATAACATTTATAGTAGAAAGGAGAAGAGCAAGAAGTGCAATAGATTACTTCACTTACACAGAAAATACAAGGTATGAAATACAAGATGTCAGTGTGTACAGAAATGAAGAACCAATCACCGAACATAAATTACTAATAATGAAAACAAGATTTCAGGAACATAAACAAGTACAAAAAGTACACAAAAATTAAAATAGAAGAACTAGGGACAGAATGTAAGCAAAAGGAATTTAAAAGGCAAGTGAAGGAAGATTTGAATAAGGCACAGACAGAGTGAGAGAGAGAGAGAGAAAGAGAGAGAGAGAGCTAAGTATCCAGAACCAAGATTCAGAAGAATTAGAAGAAATATGGAGTATTCAAAAAAGGGTATTGAATAAGACAGTTATAGAAGTTTGTGGCTTAAAACCGTAGGAGATCAAAAGAAATGATCAAAACAGTGAAATTACTTGGTTAAATAAATAGTTAAGGCAAGAAATAAGCATGGAAGAGGTATATGGAAAATAAGACACAGGAGAAATGGAAAGAGTATGTTCAGAGAAGAAATGAAGCAAAGAAGCACTCCAACAAGCAAAGAAAGAATCATGGGAAGAGTTTGGATTAGAAATAGAATATTATCAAGGGAATAGTCGAAAGTTCTGGCACACAGTAAAAGCAATAAAATAAATATGGGAAGAGAATACAAAACATAGAGAATGAATCAGGAAAGACACAAACAGAAACTGAATATATACTGAAGACATGGAGTTAGTATTTCTAAAATATATTTAGAGATTCAAATTGGAAGATCAATAAAGAAGATGCAATAGAGAGTGCAAATTTAGAAGAGGATTGAAGAGATGAAATAAAAATGCAAGAAGTAGAGGATGCAATAAAGTGAGTGAAATTAGGAAAAGCAGCAGGAGCAGACGGGGTATTCCCAGAACTAATAAAGATGGAAAGAAAGTTGTACAATGGTTGTAGAAGATTTGTAATAAGCATGGAAGATAATTAAAATACACAAAGACTGAGAAAGAAACATGATTATATCAATCCCCAAAAAGGGTAGCACGGTAAAATGTGGAAATTATAGACCAATCTATCTTCAGTAGCTCTAAGGATCTTAGAAATAAGGCTAACAGATGAAGTAGAGGAGGAATTATGTAGAAGAAAGGTAGCCTTCAGAAGAGGAAGACAAAAGCAAGATCTCATTTTCACGCTACGACAAGTTATAGATAAATTCCTTAGCAGAGAAAGATAACTATTTGTAGTCTCTTGGGATTTAAAGGCAGCTTTTGATACAGTACCACGAAAAGAACTAGGTCAACATTACAGAAAATAGAAGCTTCAGATAAACTAGTAAGCAGAATGCAAAGCATCTACAAGATTGTTAAAGGAATAGTGAAAATAGGAGGCGAGAAATAAAAAAAATAACATGAATAAAGGAGATAGGCTTAGCCCCTTAATATTTTTAATACTAACGGATCAAAGACACATAATGTAGACGAAGAACTCGAAAATGTAAGGTTGGAAATAGGAAACTGAAACCAGTTGATGTACAATCACTTCTGTATGCTGATGACATGGTATTAATAACATCAACTATACAGGAACTACAACATGTAGTAATAGAATGGGTCAGATCAATACAAGATAGAGAGATGATAGTGATCCGTAAGACGAATAAAGTAATGCATATATCAAAGCATGGAAACGAAGAGAGAATGGATATAAAATGGCACTGAGAATAGCTAGAACAAGTGAATAGATATGAATATTTGGGAACATTTATAACAGGTTATGGGAAAATAGTAGAAGAAATAAATACCAGGGTTATAAAAACAAATAAAATATATTACCGAATAAGTAATACAATAGTAGGAAAAATGGAGGTACAAGAAAATAGTAAATTAATGATTTATAAAACCATAATTATACCAACTATGCTCTATGGCATATAATGCTCAACGCTCCAAAATAAGCATAAAAGTAGATTAAAAGCAACACAGATGAAATACCTCAGAAGAGTGGTAGGGAAAACAGACGAGATAGAATCAGGAACACAGCTTCAACTTGAATCAATTGATGAGATAATAGATAGAAGAACACTGGGCTGGTATAGTCATGTCATGAGAATGGGAGAAGAAAGAAAACCGAAACAAATAATGGAAGCGAGACTAGAAGGAAGGAGAGGAAGAGGAAGACCTCGGATAGAATGGAAGCAATACCTGTCAGAGATGGTTACTAAAAGAGGGAAGACACCAATGGAAGTTAAGAGAATAGCACACGATAGAAAGAATTTTAGTAGATGGTTGAAGGACCCCGACGCCTAACATCACGAAGGGGAAGGAAAAGTAAGTAAGTATTCTCATAATATTCTATGAACTGTATCAAACAAAATATTAAGTATAAATATTTTACGATAATTAGGAACTTAATTTTGTTTATTTCTTAACTGCTTTTTAAATATTAATGTGAGACATATCATTCTAATATCAGTTAACCCTATTAAGCTTTGTAGATTGAAACGTTTGGCAACATTACTGATGTACTTATCTTCGTAGCAATGCAAGTGTAGTTTAACCGTGAGTTTTATTTCTCGAAATTATTCCAGAAATTAACTTAATAGTAACTTTTATAAGAAATAGAACATTTATTCGCAGAACATTAACATTTCTACCTGAATCTGTTACGGCGGCCCTCTGTGAGTGATTATCTAAACCAGCTACGAAACCTGAGGTCCCAGGTAGAAACCTAAGTCAGACGTGGATTTATTACTGTATTTGTGTCTCTATCCAATGCATAATTTATTATAGTCGTCACAGTTAACCAAAGGGGTAGAAAAGTAACGTCAAATAACCAAACCAGAATTGTTTTGTGAGTTTTTAATCAAAATAATCTCTCTGATTTGTTTATTTCCTTCACTTGAGTTCACTGAATTTAGAATTTTCGTTTTTTGCTAAAAATGAAACTTAATTGTCTTGTTTTCTTTCGTTACATACACTTGGATTATTCTTCGTTCTTTTGTCTCGGTGTCCATAAAACTTTTCGACATTTTTTTAAAAAATGAAGTTTGATATTCAAGACCCTTTATCCATTCGTATCCTGAAAACACTGCATTTCCTCCCTTATAAATTTAATTTATGGCTCATAAAATCCTTTTGTGTACCGAGTGCTCCAGCATAGTCGGGCATTCGCGCGCCAGCACGAGACGTTATCTCAATTAAAACTCTGACGTCACGACCGAAAAAATGCTAGAAACGCATTCGAGAAGAATGGGGTGGCTTTTCGTACTTTTACAACACACTCATTGACTCACAGGGAACTATGGCCACACATGTTGTTCCTTGGCGAATAATTCGTTGCGCACATATTTACATTGTTGACTATGTCGCTGATTATTTGAATATTCGTCAACGTTAGCTCCAGGAATAAACAATATTTCACTGGTACCATATCAAAGTTTCATACTGCTAAAAGTACAACAAAAAACTACTGGGAAATTTGAATATTTAAATTCGTATACAGAAGAATTCATTACCTCGTATTGCATAAAATATCTCTCTTGGTTAGTATTTTTGAAATCTCCAAGAAACTTCTGTGTCAAGAAAGGAAGATGCAAGATTATAGAATTGAATAGCTTATATGTATATGAAATGCAGTAATTCAGTAAATACTACGAACTTATACTTCATCACATTTGATATTACTAACTTTCTCAAGTTAAGCTACTAAACTTCCGACTTCTTGAGAGACCATAGCATCGAATTTTGGTGCTTGAAAATTGCAGAAAAGATAAAAAGGGACAGATGTTTGAAAATGTGTATCTTCTTCTCGGCATTGTGTCCATTTGCCATAGTTTGTTGCCAGATTGAATAGTTTAGTAAATGTATGATAAATAGGAAATTTAAAGGTCGATTAGGTAACTATTTAGCTTCTTCGTCTCACAACCTTTTAAACGAGAAATACCCCTATCCTCCTCAGCACATTTTTTATCTATTCGAACACTATGCGATTATTTGATAGTCTAGGTTTCGAACCCCGCATACATAACTTGTATATGAAAATTAAAACTACTACTATACTCTGTCCTGGAATCTCTAGAGTGAATGAACGAAAGCAAGTCTCTGGGCAAGTACTGATTCTAGAGGGCTCCAATGAACCAATGAACAAGTGAGAGGGAGCGGGATTGCTTGGAGGAAGAAAATGGACTGCAGTTCCTAACCTTTGCGGTAACGTGTTATTCTTCGCTCCGGCCACTCGCTCTCTTCCCTCTCATGCGCAGCCTTCCTTCCCGAGATAGGGTAGTATAAATGTTTATCTTTTACTAGACGAGATGTTTACAATGTATGCTATCGAACTGAGCATGTAATCTTTATGACTATACGTTAGTGAATTATTTCAGTATTTTTGTCTGTGTGCTTCGCAGGTAACCTAGCTAGCCTATATACAGGATGGCTCATATTGTATCTACCAACTTGAAAGTACAACGGAAAGACTGCGAGTGCTTGTAGTGTCTGTATCAGAGGCGAAGCGTCCGGTCATCGGGAGATGCGGTGAAGGCGAAGCAAAATAATAATAAAAAAATGCTTTTTAAATATTTTAGAGAAGTAGTATAAAATAAGTCAGAATACTCACATATTTGAGGGAAATTAGTCACTCGACGCCATGAAACATCTAGAAATACGCAAGAGAATCGCTAAGTTTAGCGAATCGAAAGGAGAGCCCAGTTGTACCACCCGTACCCAGCCGTCCCGCTACGTTTCCTGTTGAGTGCAATGGTGTCAGGCGGGCCAACTCATCGCAGCAGGTCTGCGAATCCAAGGTCCTTCGACCGCTTTTCCCCCGCTCTTGAAGGTCTGGTCATAAGATACTTTTTTTCAGCCCCCTTGTTTACAAACACGGCTGGCTTTCAGTGACGTCATAAGAAAGCAAAACCATAAATTCCCCCACGGTTAGTGCTAAAAAGAGCTGGGGGGCGGGGGGAATGCAGTTCTGGATCCATTGTATTTCCTTCACAGTACTTCTCATTTTCAATTTTTTGTCTTTCTTTTGATCCTGCGGTTCAAATATCGTTTTCTGAAAATAATGTTCTTACTTTACAAAACACGAAGTACTTCAATGTTGTTTTGTGTTTACTATGCTTCCGAATGACAAGACTGATCAAGATTTTTGGTCTCGAGGTGACAGACATACTTACTTAGACAGAAGTCAGTATTATACTACCCCGATTTCGGAGAGAGATGTTTAACATTTTTTCCATTTTTCGGGTAGAATTTAAGAAAATTTAGTCTTCCTTATTTTACGATCATATACGACGTAAAAGAAAATGAATTTGGCGAGCTCTACTTCACGCGTCTGTACGAACACTGTTATTATCATTATCAATGTAGAAATCCCCTCTCCCCCTCCACGGTTGAAAGATTGACTCTGACGTTTGGCAAGCCTTGCGATGACTACGTAAAAATGTCATGCTTCGCCACTGGTCTATATGGTTATGAAATAAAAATATACACATAGGTATTTAATACAGTGTTTAATACGGACAATAAAGACATCAGTGAAACTTGAAAATAACGTCCTCTACATGTCCTCCTTCTGCATGGTTGCATTATTCGAGGCAATGCGGAAAGCTTTCATGACACGCATCTCAACATGTCCTGTGTCATTGCACGTAATTCACGGCAGACTGACAGTTCACTACATTACCCTTATCTCTGCACTGTCTAATTCTAATCCAGCTCAGAATGCTGTGTCATTGGAACAGGTGCACGGCGATCTTCATTGTTCCGCCTCAGTGCCCTGTGCCCGTTTGGAAGAAGGCTTCCACCGGCCAATACTCCATAGTATACTAGAGCGCGCCCCAAATCTCCTGCATATGGCGATAGCCAATAACAGCGCACTGCGGCGGTGCCATGTCGAAATCTCACACGGAAAAGAGACAGCGTGGTTGAGCGAAACGCCTTGTCACGGAACTAGGCAACGCCGCACGTCTGCGATTCGCTGGTGCTGTTCTGTCGTTCAAGGCCATATGCAGGAGATTTGACGCGCACTCAACCTGCCTGACTCCCAACTCTCCACGGATGTAGATATGCGCACGTGCATTTTGTCAGGGTTGCCAACTCAAATTGGTAGATGCAATAAAGGCCACCAGGTATATGTATATATTAGAGTGCTGCAAGGAGAGCATTTCGCTCGAGCGCCAAATAGTTCGCCCGGATGACGCTAGACCACGTACGGAATCTAGAGCTTCTTCTCTAGAGAGAATAACGGTCGCACACAAATAACGAGCGGTATACGCTCGAATCCCAGTAGTAGAGTCAACGACAAAGATAATGTCCATCACTATTTTCATTACTTTATCACTCTACATCTTATGTTGTTTTAAGAAGAGAAATGATGTTGATTCGAAGTAGGTATTGCCCTCTGATTATTAAGTCTTTATTTCAATTCATTATCATCACTTTGAATTGAATTGAAAAGTATTTTTATTTACTACAGAGAGAGATTCAGCCTTGGGCTGCTCTACCACCTAACTCTGTTGAATAAAAGTTACAATGCATATATTTATAATACTGAAATCAAATATATAACATAACATGAATGGATTTGACATAAATGAAAAATAATAAAATTATAAGAGAATATAATGACAGATACATTAACACACACACACACACACACACACACACACACACACACACACATACAGGCCGAATGAAAATGATGATGGACAATACGCCTATTGTTTCTTTTGCCGTTGACTGTACGTACACGTATAACCGAAATTCGTCTGTTGTAGTAAGTCCTCAAATATGGATTGTGAGGTGAAAGACGCAGTAAAATTGGAACTTTGGTAAATACAGTCATTATCTCCATGTTTAAATGCAGTTTAGTGTATAGTACCAATATAGTACATCAAAATGTAACAGATGATTGTGGGATGAAACTGCCAGGATGAATATTTTACATGTGCCTAGGATTATTGTCACATTAAATTGATATTCCATTCTAAAGGCTGAAGCGTGGGATACTTGATCGAGTACGAGCGAGCGAAAGTGGTGCCACGCAGTACTCCAGTATATACACACCTTACATTTCGTTTAAGAAATGAAATTGTTAACCTTAGTGCAGTTCTCTAACGAAGCGGAAATTCAAGATAAAATTTTTCGTTCATCACAGAAATTTCATCAGCGTGGACTAATACAAAAATACTGACTTAGCACACGAAAAGAGAAGTCATCTTGAAGAACGATTCTATGCCCCTTCTAGGCAGCACGGAGACGCCCTAAAAAGTCTCCTGGCGCTCTCAAATTGTCTCCAGCTCAGATTCTTCAACGTTCCTCTAATAACGCTGGGAGCGAAGAAAGGATTTGAGGAAGAAGTGGAGAAAAAACGTTGTCGGCGGCTGCTAAATTAGCACTCTTCCCATTTTGATTACGCGCTTCCCTAGTCACGCGAATGACAATTTAAATAAAAAAGGAGACGGTGACTTGGCTCCTGTCAACCACCGCTGTCTTCCCAGATCCAGATATTTCTTATATTTAAAGGAAAGACTAATTTATCTCCCGTGTCGTGGTTTACGGTCCCTTCCACGTCTCCTGTGCTAAGGTGTTTATTTTGTGTATTTATAAGCAAAGTAGGTCCTTTATAAGGTGTTAATTAAATGACCTGTAGATGTTTACTGCTAGAATTGTGAGTTCATGTTTGTCGTTTTGCTAGGAATTCATGTCGTATCTTTATGCTAGAATGACAGTGTACGCACCGAATTTACGGTCAGAGTCCTCAATCACAATTCAATTACTATCTTATTGCCTCGCAATTGATGTAGATACTTACTAAAATCACGCTTTGCTGTTACTAATACTATTCATTTGTTTTATTTACTTCGCTTTTTTGCCACTTTTGGATAAGCGTGAATATAATCATGGAAGGCGGCAAGATGAAATGAGTGAAAGAACAATTTCAAACAATTTGGGACACATGGACAGGACACAGCACAAGCCCATCAAAGGATTTTACTAGCTGAGAGTCAACACGCCAGAGCATCGATAGTCTACAAACATGCGGTCTAAAATGGAAGAGAGTTTGGCATTTCGGCACTGTTTCTAATACGATTTTGAAGCATATGTAAAAAAAAGTGTGATGGAAAGTAACACTAAGAGTGTTTCTTTCTTTACTGTTACCACCGCAAATTAATCCTCCCTGGTAGCCTACATAGAAAAACAGTCTTGACGTGACCACCATACGATGTGGAGCCTGGGCCACTCATAACTCTCCCTGGAAACTTCATGTACAAGAGGACCTTATGACCGACAGACGAGGTGGAGCCTTGGCCACCGAGAATAACCCTACAAGGCAGCAATTTGTTCTCTATGTAGACACCATCCCCAAACACATCACATGTCCAGGGATTGCAATGTGATTTAGTAGATACACACTACCCTGAAGACGGTGGCAGAATCAGCCTCCGAAACGTTGGTATTTTTTTAAAATTGACACAGTGGTTAAAAGTCCAAAATTAAGAATGAATGAATCACCACTGATCAGCTACAAAAAGAAGAACACTAAGAGTTGTTTTAGAACACTATTGTTGGTGTCAATGCGGTATTGGTGTGCTTCAGCACCATCTTGTTACACTAATTGTTGGCAGACAGCACCAAGTACACCAATGTGTTACACCAATCGCAAATAAGTTGTCATCCCTTTTTGTGGAACTCACTGCAATATATATATATTTTAGTTGATGTACAAAGTACATTTGAAATTACCTTTTCAAACTTTAGAACTGTAATTTCAATATACTGATTGTTGTGAGGATTCCTTAAGGACATTTTATGTCCTTCTGAAGGCTAATGGAGATTAGCAAAATAAAAGTCTCCGGTATGTTCTTAGAATTTGGGACTCTTAAAACAAGATCGGACACCTCACTACCCGGTTATGCGAAGCATCATATCCAAATTTACCCCAATATATAAACTTGAGTGAAACACTGAACGTGTTGCTGACTGAGGTGATTAAGCGAAATGTCTTAATTCACCTAAAAATTTACAAAACATTTTTCTGACTGAAATACTACAACGGTATGGTGCAGCACTACCACGTGCAGCATCCATTTTAACTACTGGACGATGCTTTATAAAAAATATTCAAGCAGTAGCATTTAGAAAATCACTTTTACCACAATTTCTCTCTGGTTCTGCGTGCAATTATGTGAAAGCTGTTGGAACGACCCTTGCTGCTGAACTCGCGGAAAACAAGACATTTATTTATCGTCTACGGCGCCCCGTAGTGTTATTGCGAAAATCAACAAAACGTCGTTGAACAAACCCGGCAAACAAAAACCCGGTGCAACTGCTCCGTTCGGAAACAAAGTTTAACGGAGCTTATGTCGGGAGCTGAAGGGCTCTAATGTCATTATAACAGTTCATGTTGCTGGAAAAATCCCCCTCCCTTTCCATCCGTCCCCGCTTTCAAACTGTTGCAACCGCCCACGCCCTTTTAACGACGTTATTCCTCAGTCCCAAATGACCGTTATTGCAACGAAACGTAGGAAGGACAACAAAAAACAGTTGCCGAACTGGTCATTGGTCCATCCAAAACCTCTCGCTCGCTCTGTGTGGATCCTTGTCTCCATGCATGAGCTCCGAATGTGTGTGTTCTCTCGGCAAGGTCCTGTTGACAATAGAGTGGCTGACTGCAAGGGAAAATAAAATGATGAAGACGCGAAGATTTAAATTTTCTCGCTGAATATTTCCAGTTGAACGTTTCAACATTGTCAGCAGACCTCCGTGGCAAAATTGTTAGCACAGCGCGCTACGACACCATGACTTCAGGTTTCGAATCCTGGCCTAGGCATGTGTGCTTTTGGTCAGGGTCCTTTCATCAATTATATAACATCATCATTCATCCACAATGTCGCAATTTGCCAAAAGTGACAAAAAAGCGACACTAAATAACAAAAATCAAATAAAAGTTTAAGCATTGTCAACCGGATTCACTTTCCAATAGTCATTTTTAAAACAGACTATTCCTTTTTACTCATCTGTCTTTGTCAATGAGCGCGTTTTGTGGTTGGAATCCCAACGTGGGCATGGGTGTTTGTGTGGGTTGCATCATCAACTTGATCTCATCATTATTCATCTTCATTGTTGCGATTAACCTACAAGGGCACAAGAGTGATTTAAAATTGAGTTTAGTTTCTATTTTCCATGGAATTTAGGCAAGTATAAAATCTAATTTTTGGGCAACAGTTATAAAATCAAGTTAACGAAAATTACATTCAACAATGCATACCTGATCGAATTTTCAACAATAGACCACTCTGTCGTTAAATTATTCTGGATTCGATTGTTAAACGAAGCAAATTTCCGTCGACAATTCTGCACGAACAACGGAAGAGATATTTAGTCCAGCTTGCATAACCAATCCATTAAGGGAAAGTTCCGATGAACTGGAAACGTTGATAAACGTGGAAGTAGGTCGGCAAGTCAAACGGCGGAGACGTCCTGCACGTGGTGCGTGAGATTGGTTGGCGGAATAAAAGTCCTCTGTCCTTTTGTGCACGGGACTCTTTTTGCCTCGTCGTGTTCTGTGCGAGGCTGAGGGACTCCTGGCTGTCCATATATCAAGTGCAGGACTCTACGTCACCCTGTTCGATCTGGGGCCCGAGAACTCCTGTGATTTAAATGGGGACCAAGATAGAGGACGGAGAAAACGCTGCACAGTTTTGAGAAAGAAAAAAGGCAGATAGATTTGTCGACTGAGAAAGCCATTTGATGATTTACGGGTGGGAGGAGAGGAGGGTCTTCTGGACGGATTCTCCCGAAGAGCCATTCCTTCTCCTCGTCTTGTTTGCGAGAAAATGCAAATGGCGTTGTTTCTCAAATGTGACTTGTTTCAACGCCTATAATTCGTTTCCCACCGTGCATCAGTTCGGAGTTCGTCATTTGCAAGTGACTCATAGCAAGACTCGCCTCAATCTTTTGATTTTCAAAAATCTTTAGGACTAAAATAGTAGTACTGTGTTATAACACTTTGGCATAAAAAAGTATGTTTTCTAAATATATATCACCCGAACTCCACGATGGCGTATTGATAATTCTCTTGCCCTGTAATCAAGGGATCTGGGGGGCCTCCTGTGTGACGGTCAAATAGTTCTCTTTGTTGTTTTGTTTTCTCTGTTACTACTTGTCATATCTTGTGTAAGATCTAACATCACTTGACAGACGTAACGTTGACCCAATCCCATTACGACTCGACCATGCAAATGGGAACAAGGTATGTGTTTAGAATATATATATATATATATATATATATATATATATATATATATTTAAGAGTTTATCGTAACCTGCGAATATATCGACGACCATTTCATACTATTCACGAATGCATAACAGGTTATCATGTTCATTGCAATTTGACCGTGGTTCATTTGATCAAAGCTTACGTCTATCTTCGTCATTGCCTGTAGCCGACCTTCCTGACCTAGTGATTAGTACAGAGCACTAGGACGCCAGAAGTCCGGGGTTCGAATCCTGGGTCTAGGTGTTCTTTGTGAGTGTCCCTTCATCAATTTCATCCTATCATAACTCATTCTCATCGTCGAGATAAGCCAAAATTGCCATAAAAGCGAGTCTAAATAACAAAAAAATGAAAATCAAATTTGATAAAATTCACGAAAGGAGGGAGTATTGCTGCCACAGACTAGATAATAACGGTACGATGATCAGATTTGGAAACAATTGGGTATTTGCGGTAATAAACTAAATGGAGAGAGAGAGAGAGAGAGAGAGAGAGAGAGAGAGAGAGAGAGAGTTGCATCTTGTTAAAGAGAATGAAGAAAGCGTAAGAACAGTGAGTAATTAAATTATTTAGTTATCGTTTAGTTAGGAAATAATACGTAGTTGTGTCATTGCAACCGAAAACAATAGACAATCATAGCATGTACTAAAGTATAATAACCTTTGACACCTTATAAGATAAAGTATCTCAGGTTCGATACCCCGTGGATGCACATAGTGGATTGGATCTAATTTAAAGTACAGGTCTAGTCCAGGTTACACTTAATGTACATAAAATGGACGTAAAATCTGAGACTCAAACGTTATAAGGGCCTCCCCGATGGCACAGTGGTATTGTTGTTGCCTTGTAATCAATGGGTCCCGTGTTCGTTACCAGGTGGAGGCACATAGTGGTTCGTATCCAACTTTAAACTGTAGGTGCAGTCCCGAGTAGCCTTACTGTGCATAAAGTGGACTTAAAACAGCAACATCAATCAATCAATTAATGGATCTATACCCAGTGGAGGCACATAGTGGTACCGATTCCAATTTAAACTGTAGGACTTGTCCCGATTAGTCTCTTTACGCATAAAGTAGACTTAAACTTTGCAAAGAGTCCTCAAAATTTAAAGAAAACTGAGAATCTTACATATTACGTTAATCGTAACGAAAACAAATTTCGTTTGATATACGGATTTTTACTCTTCCTAGAAGGCATAGACAAGACTTTGCAGGAGAAAGAGTGGCACTCCCCCTCAAAAAATAATTCCAGGTTTATTGAAATTCACATGTTACAAGGATTTTTCAAAACATTCTGTAACCTGAGGTTCAAAAGTTCCCCAAAAGTTAAACCAATCTGCTGCTAGAAAAGTATAACAAAATTATGAGGATAGGTGATGACATCCATTTTATGTGGACTGTGATGAATAGTATAATCATTTTTTTATTGGGAATATCGAAATTCCTAACTTAGATGATAGCAATATGATATCGATATTAGAATACGCTAATGTAATCTGGAGTCCTTACTTCCAATTATATATTGATAAACTCAAACGAATCCAGAATAAATTTTTAAGATATCTGGAAACTAACTAACTAACTAACTCTCTAGCCTTCTTAAACCCGAAGGTTCATGGCTGCAGCAACACAGGCCTTCCATCTGTCCCTATCTTGAGCAAGATGTATATACTCTTTTCCATCCCTACCGATTTCCCTTAGGTCCATCTCGACGTTGTCCCTCCATCTTCGTCTTGGCCTTCCTACTGGTCTCATACCATCAGGTTTCCCAACAAGAATCCTGTAAACTCCTCTTTCCTCTCCCATTCGTGCCACATGGCCTGCCCACCTAAGTCTTCTTGATTTAATTATTCTAATAATGTCTGGACATGAATATAAATTATGTAGTTCTAAATTATGTAACCTTCTCCACTCACCTGTCTCCTCATCCCTTTTAGGTCCAAATATTTTCCTAAGGATCTTATTTTCAAATACTCTCAATTTATGTTCCTCTTTCAATGTAAGGGACCAAGTTTCACACCCATATAATACTACAGGCAAAATTACGGTTTTTGTATTTTAACTTTTAGTTTCTTAGATATTAAACGAGAAGACAAAAATTTATGAAGAGAGAAGTAACATGCATTTCCTGAATTAAGCCTACTTTTTATTTCCTCTTTAATATAATTTTCATTTGTTAATATTACTCCTAAGTATTTGAATTTGGAAACTGGTTCAATAATTGTTATCAATAATTAGATTTTGATTATTACCTAACACTTGGTTTCGGCCTGTAAGTATATATTTAGTTTTCTCTTTGTTAACTTCCAAACCTATCTCTTTAGCAGTTTTGAAAAATATTTTAGCATTATTCTTAATTGTATTCACATCATCCCCCAGTAAGTCTACATCATCTGCATATGCTAACAACTGAGTCACACCATTTAATTTTAGTCCTTCTTTAGTTTCTTTTACCTTCCTAACAGCATATTCTAAGGCAAAATTAAAGAGCAATGGAGATAATGCATCTCCTTGTTTTAATCCATCATGAATTGTAAATTTTTCAGACATATTAATACCCACACGAATTTTACTTTCTGTTTCACTGGTGCATATTTTTATCATACTAACAAGCTTCTTAGGTATTCCAAACTCTACTAATATATTATATAATTTATCTCTTTTGACCGAATCATATGCTTTTTTGAAATCAATGAATAGTTGATGGACATTTTGATTATATTCCCACTTTTTTTCAACTGTCTGTCTGATGTGAAAAATTTGATCTGTAGTTGATCTGTTGCGTTTAAATCCACATTGATAAACACCTATAATTTCATTAGCATATGGGGTTAGTCTTGTTAAAAGAATGTTAGATAATATTTTATATGTTGTTGAGAGTAGAGAAATTCCACGGTAATTATTGCAGTTCATTTTATCACCTTTTTTAAACACAGGAACAATTATGGATTCTTTCCACTGTTGAGGGATTTCTTCTTTAGTCCATATTAAACAAATTAATTTATGAATTTGACATATTAATGAATTTCCACCATATTTAATTAACTCAGCTGGTATTAAATCAATGCCAGGTGCTTTGTTATTCTTTAGCCTTTTAATAGCATCTTTAACTTCAGTCAAGTTAGGTTCTGGAACTAAAGGTTCTGCTGTGTGGACTTCATTTACTTCTGATTTATCTCCTACATGGACATTTAAAAGGTCATTAAAGTAGTTCTTCCATCTATTTAGAATATCGCTTGGGTCATCTAGAAAATCACCGTCTTTATCTTTTAGCAAGTTTACTTTAGGTTGCCACCCCTTTCTAAACTCATTTACACCTTTATATAAATCTCTGATATTTTTATTTTTGCTGTTTGTTTCAAGTTCGTTAATTTTGCTTTTCAAGTAATATTTTTTTTTACTTCTAAACGTGCGGTTAACTTCTCGCTTTATTCTATTATAATTGTTTAGATTTGTATCATCAGAGTTATTTAACCACCTAAGTCTAGCCTGATTTCTTATTTCTATTAGATTATGACATACATTATCAGACCATGGCTTACTTTTTTTCGGTTTATGGTATCCTATACTTTCTTTAGCTGCTGATTCTATTGCATTACGTATGTGTTCCCAATTCTTATTTACGTCTGTTTCATTTATATTTTCATCATCATTTAAATCCTGCAAAACATCAAATCTATTTGACAGTTTAATTTGGTAATCTTTCTTAATTCTTTCATCAGTAAACTTTCCTGTATCAAATTTTAGAACTTTTAGATTTTGTTGCTTATGATTTATCACTGAGAGTCTTTCTCTTAATTTAGCAATTTCTAAATAATGGTCACTGGCACAGTCAGCACCTCTATGTGTACGAACGTCAATTATACTAGTATGCCTTCTCTTATCAATGAGAATATGATCTATCTGATTATGAGTTTTACCATCTGGAGAAGACCACGTATATTTATGGATATTTTTATGTTTAAAAGTGGTACTTTTCACAATTAAATTCTTTGAGGTTGCAAAAGTAATCAATCTTATACCATTATCATTACTTAATTCATGAAGACTTTCTTTACCAATTGTGGGTTTAAATGTCTCTTCTTTCCAATCTGTGCATTACAGTCACCTAACACAATTTTCATATCATACTGAGAAAATTTATCAAAGACCTGTTCTAACTCTGTATAAAAATCATCTTTAGTATTATCATCTTTATCTTCCGTTGGTGCATGTATGTTTATTAAAATAATTTTACACCACCTACCCTGTAAAACTGCATATGATATCCTATCATTAATAAATTCTACTGTTTTAAGAGCTGAGATAATTCTATTATTTATGAAAAAGCCTCTTCTAAAATTATGATTTTCAGTACCACCATAGAAAAAAGTATAATTTTTAGTTTTACAATTCCCATCTCCTGGCCACCTAACTTCCTGGACAGCTACTACATCTAATTTATACTTAACTATCTCATTAACTGTACACTGAAATGCCCCAGGCCGGTAAAGGCTTAGAACATTCCAGGTGCCTAATTTAATATCCTTATTCCTAACGTAGATCTTATCCTTAGTCCAGGGACCTCCCAAAGTAGTCCCCACCCGGAGATCCGAACGGGGGACTATTTTACCTCCGGAATATTTTACCTTGGGAACATCCATGGCCTTATATTGCTGATTCTTGACATGGTTTTTTTCAGTGCAGAGTTGTCAGCTCTACGCCTAACCCCCAATATGAATGGAGGAACTACTACAGAAGACAAACATAAACACATTAGACAGCACAACTACTACACAAGACACAGACAAACACATCACAACTATAACACAATATAAACACAAACACACCACAACTACTACACAAGACAAACACAAACAAATTAGACAACACAACTAGTACGTAAAACGAACATACTAGACAGCTCAACTACTACACAAACATATTAGACAGCACAACTACTACACAAACATACTAGACAGCACAACTACAACACAAGACACATACACACACACCACCGATACTACACAAGACAAATAGAAACACCTTAGACAGCATAACTACTACACAAGACAAACACAAACACACTAGACACCACAACTAATGAACCTTTTAGAATCACATATTGTAGAATCCCTCCCCATTCATGGTTAATCACTCCCCATTCATGGTTATTCGCTGTAGGCAGTATTCAGATGATATCCCTAGAGGAACCGTGAACAACTGTAGAATGCTACATGCTTCTTCAACTGATCCCACCCCACCACATTCATTTTATGGTGGAGAAAGAAATAGAGGGGGTATTAACTACCTTGACATCAACTCTACAGAAAACTTAACCAAGGATTATATCGGAATAATAATTTGTCATTGTATTTATGCTAATGCTACCTAACCTAACCTCGTAGGCATTCGTCTGACGTCAGAGCACAAGGGTCTCACTTATTGCACAACAATTTAGCAACCTTGTATTCTGATGTCCCGGAAGATAGCTTTTTAATTTTAGGCTAAATGCCTACGTTGTTAGGTTAGGCTAGCTAAGTTTAGTTCTCTTAGCCTAAATAATAATTTGTCATTGTGTTTATGCGAATGCTACCTAACAGGCCTAACCTAACCTCGTAGGCATTCCTCGTCTAGCGAAACATCGTCTGCAGTAATAAATACAATATCTGGTATATAAAAAAATTCGTCTTATGTGTTAAGAATACCTTATAATATGCTACTAACTGAGTTTGAATTTTCCTCTTTGAAAACTAGATCTGATATTGCAAAGCATATTTTATTATATAAAGTTGTTAATGGTCTAACCGAAACAGAAGAAGTTTTGCAAAGATTAAACTTCTGTACTAAATCTCAATCATTAAGATTGCGTCAACCGTTTATATGCACTTTTTCCAAAAATTTGGTCCATCAGAATTCTGTGGTTATTAGTATGTGTAGACTACATAATAATATTGTTAAGGATAAAATTGATGTAGATTTTGCATTCCCTTACGCAAAGTACAAATCATAAAGGGCTACTATTCAAGACAAAGTTAAGATGTAACGATAAATGGTATTTAATTTTCTTATTTTTATGTTGTGTATTGTATGTATTGAATTGCACTTAACGTTATGGATTGTATATTATCTTTTATGTTTATGTTTATATTTTCGATAATCTGAAAAATATCATAATGAGAGTTGGGTGTTTATCTCTTTTGTTCAGTGCGGATTTTAATATGGAGTTTCGTTATACTGTTTGAAGTCTGAAGCTTCAGCTTCATGTATATTGGTACTATAGTATTATTCTAGTTTTATAGTTTTTATTTTGTTGTATTAGTTGTATTATGTTTGTCGGTGGGTATATTGTATTGTATTTGTATTGTATTTTTTATCTTTTTATTTTCTTTTTTCTTTTTTTGTGTTTCATAATGTGAGTATTGTTGTAATATCCAATTGTAATTGGAGCATTGCTCTGTTATGGGATTGCTTATAAATAAATAAATAAATAAATGATAACAGTTCTTGATGCTTTTCTGGCGACGAATGACGAAAATATTCTGTCGGGCGACCAGGTGGGATCTGGAGAAATTTTCAAGCTTTTGAGAGCTAACGTCGATCTCATCTTAAGGGTAGAGTTGTTTAAAAACTGATTCGCAAAAATTGCATTCAATACGGTTAATTATGTAATAGCTGTTACTACTTGAAAAAACGGTCATAGCTATTCTTTACGGTAATTTGATGGTCTTAGATCGTTATTTCTACCGTTAGCTTTTTGCAACGTATTGGTGTTTACGAAACGTGTCTTCAACAAAATATATTCGTGCACAAAAAAATAAATATTTAATTTCCAAAGTTAATTGATATGATTGTATTAATCAATATTTTAATTCCTAACCAAAATTGTTATTTTGTTCAGACAATGCGGCTGAAGGAATGTAATGAGCAACGTTTTAATTTTATTAGGAATACCATGCATTAAAATTTCACGGAGCTTATTGCAATTCTGGAGAACAAATTAACAATGGCATTAGTTTGAGGTTACATTAAAGATCTATAGAAAACAAGGCTTAATAGCTGCAGCCAGTTATCGTTTACGTATATAATAACATTACATACAGCAATATTTCAGGTGATGGAACTCGTTAAAAGACAATTTACTATTAATGAACATATCATTTGATTGTAACGATACAACTGTCATCATTATATATTAACAACATTACCGTTGGTTGTCACATTATACTGTGACCTATGAGGGCAGGCAAGTATCGCTTCGTGACATTAATAATTCAATAACAGTCGGCTGGAATCATGCACCAGTTTTCATGCGGTTTGTTCTCGGCAAGAATCGGTGCGCATCACTTGGTGCATTTGAGCGACAGTTGGTCCTCCATTGAAAATTAGCTCGACTCTGTGTCCACACGTTCCTCCATGTTTGATTTACGTTAACTTGCATTGGTAAATCGTCATGCAGGTGGTGATGGTCGGGGTTGTAGAGGAAACGGTAGTTACCCTGTAGAGGACTTTTTTAAAAATATGCAATACATGCACTGTCAAATATTATAATACAATTTATAATCTTTTTTATGTTCACAATTTATGATAGAGGAATCATTTGATAATGGTATAAATGAAAGAGAATTAAAGATAGATACATGTCATGATTCAAAAGGAAAATAAATAAGATTCTATTTGTTACCAACAGAGGAAAGGTTCTTCTTAATTACCTTGGCAATACAACGTAAATGGAAAGTTTTACATATATTGGTTTATGATTTTTTATTTTTCTTATTTAGTGTTGCCTAATCGCAACGATGAGGATGAGTGTTGTTATGAAATTGATGAAGACACATTCATATAGAACATACATACACAGGACAATATTAGTCTCCTCGATGACGTAGTGGTAACGTCGTCGCCTTGTGTCTCGAGTATTCGAGTATACGGTTGAGGCATATATTGGGTCGAATCCCGTTTTAGGTCAGGTCATTATTAGCCCATCTGTGCCTAAATTTCCTTTTCCTTTATTGAAGGGCGAGGTTCAGCCTCCGGCTGTTCTGTCATCTAACCCCAATGGATACATATACTTTATACTAAATACATATTACATACCAAATACATACTATATACAAAATTCATACTACATACTAAATATTTGTATACAAATGACAAACATAAAACGAACATACAGACGACACAAAAAGATCGAATACAAAAGTGAGGACAAAGACTCGTTTACAAACTGAAAAAAATAGGAAAGAGGTTGAAAACAAGTACAAAAGGATACACAAATTAATAGACACAATTCTGCTTGGTGTGATATAGTTAAGACTATTACAAATTAAGATTAGATTAAAAAGTATAAATATTCGTAATACACGAGAAAGGACAAAATATAGTCAAGGGTTGGCAAACTTGCAAAAGGGAAAGTAAAGAAGCAGAATGAGAATTCTTGATCCGAAAAGTAGGTTCAGAAGTGAGAGCAACTATTCGTGAATGCTGGAACACAGATATTGTTCATTTAACAATAGAGTTTTTAGTTTGTCTTTGAAGTTGTTGCGATTAGTGAGGGACATCATGGAGGGAGGAAGCTCATTCCACGCTATTGCAGCTGAATATGTAATGTAAACTTAGAACAAAAACTAAAAAAATTATTACCATATTAGTTTTGGAAATTAAGTGAGGAAGATTTTAACGGGTATTTCTTTTTAAGGTCGAAACCTCAATTTTGATTCAGCTGAAGATGGAGGGGTGTTATGCCACGTTGTATGACGGGCACAAATGGCCAAATTCCTTTATAACGGCCACCTGTATTTTTTGAAAAAATGTATTTGCCTACAATTACAGGCTAGAGCTTCGTTTCCCTCAGATCATTTTTTTTGTTTCCTTCCTCCAACGTAATTTAAATCAATCGTTGTTGATTTGATTTATTTTGCCTCGACTTTTTTAAGGTAATTAGCAGTTCAGTTATTTTCTATGTACATACCTAGTTTGTTCAGGTGAACGAATTAATGCTATGGACCAGTTTCTTGCTGACCTCATCATTTGTATGTAATACGTGACTCACATGTTTGTTTTCTTGTTTTAATTTTCTCTGTTGATATTCTTGTCATATCTTGTGTAAGATCTAACTTCACTTGACAGATTGCTACAGGTTGCTAATGTTATCATTTTATTGTACCTAATCGATTCTATTGATTGCATATTCTGTGTAACAAACAATGTGATAATACAAGACACTTTAAACACACATTTGCCTGTGGTGTCATGTCTTTAAATACATAAATAACTTCGAACCTTTTGTGCCACTCTTTGGTAAATTGTGAAGATGGGGATTAGTGATGATACAATTAAATTGATGAATGTACACTCAGAAATATCCATGCCATAGCCAGGATTCGAACCCGGTACCTCTGGCGTCGTAGCACAATGTGCAAAACCACTCCGCTACGGCGATTTAAATCTGTTGCTTCGTAAAATAACTGTTGATGACCCAGGGTAAACATAACCGTAATCTGCCACCATCTGAAGCTTGCTCTTTCTCGATCATGCAAGGACCTACACCAGAAATTAACAGAACAGAACGGATCAGACAGCAACACAACACGGCAGAACACTGCAACGTCCGGGCGCCAGAGCACTGCACACTACACCACGGAGCGGTGCAAAAGTGTTCCCATATATGCTAGCTTGTAGCCAGCCGAAGATATGGACTCAAAGTATCTCAGGGCTTGCGGGGTTTAATATTGAAAGGTCAAAGGTCAACTTGTAAAAGTTTATTTATATTTATACAAGCATGTAAATAACCTGTTTAGCACATACGCTCTTAAATCCTCCTCAGTGAGGTACCGGGGCAGTATTAGTATACTTATCTAATTTAAGGGGGGGAACCAACTAGTACAGGTAACCAATAGGAACCTTGGTAGTCGTCACATGCCACGCCGCCTGGGGACAACATGCGAAAGCGTCCAATCAATAGCGAGGGACGGGCCAAGGGCCCGCGGTTTCACAAAGGTGTTGGTATGAAAGGACGCCGCAAAGTCAATCAAGCTACGACAAGGGAACGGTTCGGTCCCTTGGTATGTCCAGTCAGTAGCAAGAGACGGCAAGGTACAAAGGGAAGGTCTGGAAGCACCCAGGAGACTTGGGCTTGGGCCGCCACGACTCAAGGTTAGCACACCAAGCTCTTATGGAGCAGACCAGGTAGGTAGGAAATCTGCTTTTCTTATCCTCCTCCTTCCTTCTTAAGGAAGCTATTGGATCCCGGTAGGGGGGACATCCAGACTAGATCTGGGAACCAGGTCTTTCGCAGTCGGCATCTGGCAGTCGACTCCGCTCCGGTCCTCCTGCTTTGTTTATATACTGTTTGGTGGCAGCACTGAGGCGGGTGGAGAAGATCGGAACTAAGCCTGGCTGCAGCGTTGCAAACTCCCTTCAATTCACGAGATGCAACTCGTGCGTTATAAAATATCAAGTTTAGCATTGTAAAAACCACTAGCATGTGGCGATATAAACTTAACACTTGTGTGCTAAACTGAACACGTTACATTAAAGAAATTACAAGATAAAGAGATTCAACAATGCAAGTTACAAATTAAACAACAATTACTGCACAAAAGATAACTGAATGCGTAAACCACGCAGGGTATTTAGCATGCTTTCTTTAACCAAAACGTGTGTGCCAGAACAATATATGCTTCATGCTTAACAACAATGCACTCAAAATTAGATAAAAGATAAATCAAAAGCGTAAGCCTCGCAGGGCATTTCTCAAGCATTAATAATTATATATTAAAGAATATGGCTATCACGCAGGATAGCTAAATGTGATGACCACGCAGGGTCGTTACATATGCCCCTCTCTCGGGCAAAAATTCTGAGGAAAATTAAAAAGTTTAAATTTTTAGAAACTTTTTTGGTAAACCAGAGTCTATATCTCTTTTACTCTTCAATCACTAAGTCTTTTCTTCATTCACTATTTGTCTTCTCCGTTCGGGGGAACACCTGAAGAGACGAAGGTTGTCAAAATTCACTCGGTCTACTGGGTTCTTGGTCGTCGGGTTCAACAGCAGGGCAGTGTTGCTTCGAACATCCGAGGCGACATAGGGGCCAATGTATACCTCAAACAATTTGGCGATAGTCCTATTCTTTCGGGAACTTAACTTGTGATTCCTGACAAGAACCAAGTCACCTTCTTCTAATTGAAGAGCGTTTCTTTTTACCCTAATTCTTCTTTTCTTGCTTTTGGTGCTTTCCCTAGTCCTTGCCATGAATAGTTTTTGATTCCAATTAGATATTTGGGAATCTGCTTCATTGATGGGCCAGTTGAAATGGTCCAAAACTTCATTAGGCACAGGCCTGTTAAAGAATAACTCGGAGGGAGCGTAACCGGTCGTGTCGGAAACAGAGTTGTTTAGAAGCCAAGATATTTCGTTTAAGTATTTTGACCAGGACTGGTGCTCTCGATGACAGAGTAGCCGGAGTAATCTTACTATTTCCTGATTCATCCGCTCGATGGTATTTCTGCTAGGATGATAAGCGGTGGTGAAATAATACTTTATTCCCTTTTTATCCAGATATTCCTTCCACAAGCCTGATGTGAACTGCGTTCCTCTGTCTGATAGAATGGCTCTGACTTTAGGAAAGTGGGTAAAATATCCTTTCTCCATCACATTAATGATCTCTCTGGCCGTGCCTCGCCTCAGGGGATAGACAGAGACAAACTTTGTTCCTACATCAACCAAGGTGAAGACGTATTGATAACCCAAAGACATAGGTAACTTTCCAATTAGGTCGATGGACAAAAGTTCATGCTGGTCTTTCTGGTTAATGTGTAATTTGTCTTTGATGATCCCAAGTTTATCCATCTTGGTCTTCGCACAGGTCAGGCAATCTCTAACATGTCTGGCTACGTCTTGTTTTAATTTAGGCCAAAAATATCTGTTCTTCACTCTTTTCAAATTCTTAGCCATGCCAAAATGTCCTAACTCATCATGGTTCTCTCGTAAAACCTTATCTTTTAATTTCTCAGGAACACACAATTTCCAGGAGACTTCGTCGCCCGTAGTTTTTCTAAACAGGAGATTTCCGTACAACTGATACAACCTTCTCACCTTGGACTCAGCAGGGGAGTCTTTATCTTCCTTCTGTCTCAGTACTTCCAAGATGGAAAGGCAGAAACAATCATGCTCTTGAGCTTGCACCCAATTCTCGACATTGTCTACTTCTCCTCTTTCCTGCCAAATGTAATTAACATGGAAAAATTTTGGTTCTTCATCTTCCTCACTGACTTCTGCAGGATAACGACTGAGTACATCTGGGACTACGTTTTCCTTTCCCTGGATATAGATAATTTCGAATGAGTAGGATTGTAATTTGAGAGACCATCTAGTGAAGCGACAGTTCCAATTTCTAGAATTTTGGAGCCAGACCAATCCCCGGTGATCTGTATATATCTTGAAATGTCTTCCTCGGAGATAAATTTCGAATTTACTTACACCAAAAAGTATGGCTAGGCATTCCAGCTCATGGATGGAGTAATGCACTTCATTATTCTTCAGTTTTCTGCTCGCATACTGGATTACAACCTTTTCTTCATCTAGTTCTTGGAAAAGGACACAGCCTAATCCTTTTGTGGAAGCATCGCACTGTATTCAAAACTCTTGATTTAAATCAGGCTGAGCTAGAGCAGGAGCAGTTACTAATTCTTGCTTGAGCAGGTCGAAAGCTGATTGTTGAAAAGTACTCCAAGTCCACTTAGCACTTTTGGAAAGCAATTTCAGCAAAGGTTCTGTTTTAGCCGAAAAACCCTTTATAAATTTTCGCCTCCAATTGGCTAGTCCTAAAAACTTCCGAATATCTTTCTTGTTCTTTGGCAAGGGAAAATTCAAGATGGCTTTCTTTTTCGGGTCTATTTTTATCTGGTCACCCGAGATCACATGTCCTAAATACACTAGTTCACTCTTTACAAAATTGCACTTTCGAAGTTTTACTTTTAGTCCTACTTCTTCTAGTCTGAGTAATACTGCTTTTATGTGTTGAAGGTAGTTGCTGAAATCCGCATAAAAAATTAGAAGATCATCTATGTAAACTGTCAAATAATTTTCTGTTTCAGGGCCAAAAACTTGATGCATGACAGATACGAAAGTAGATACAGCGTTAGATAAACCATACGGCATCTTCAAGAATTCGTATTGGCGACCTTTGTATGAAAACGCAGTATACCTTCGGCATTCTGGCTTCAAAGGAATTTGCAAATAGCCTGAGGCCAGGTCCAAACTCGTGAAATACCGTGCTTGTTTAAACTTCTGTAAGGATTCATCAATGGGTGGAACCGAACTTTTGGGAACTATCATCAATGCATTCAATTGTCTAAAATCCAGGCATAGTCTCACACTTCCATCAGGTTTGTCCACGACTAACAATGGATTCAGGTATGGTGATACAGATGGTTGAATAATGTTCCAGGTCTTCCATAAGCTGAGCTCTTCCTCTAGAGCTGCCCTTTTTGAAAGCGGTACTGGATACGGCGCACGATGAACTGGCTCATTACTCTTCAGAAGGATTTCACACTCTGCACTTTCCATTGTTCCGGGCTTCTCTGAGAATACTTCCACAAATTGAATCAGCACGTTTAACAACTCCTGCTTCTGGGAATCTTTTAGAATATCTACTGTGTCGACCTTCTCCCTGAGGTCCGCGGGTTTATACATCCATTTCTTGTCTCTCTCTTGGACATTTTGGATATACCTCACAAGTTCAATATCCAGTGGATTCCCTTCCTCATGTTCAGGAGTTTTCCCGAAATTCAACTTTACAGAGTTTTTCCTGAAATTTATCTCTGCCTCGTGCTGCCTCAAAAATGGCATGCCCAAAAGAAGATCCGTACTAAATCCCTTCAATGTAAATACTTCAGTACTGAAAGTCATTCCACCTATTTGTAGCTCTACTCGCCTACTTCCAAATACTCGCTTTCTGTGGGTACCAGAGAAATCAACTAATCTTATTTCTGGAACCTTTTGTACCTGAATGCCTGGTATTTAATCCTTTAGTTTAGTCCAGACATTATGACTTAGAATTGAACATTCGTTTCCGGTATCAATTATACAGTTTATCGGTATTTCCATTAATTTTGCAGACACTGCTGGTGATTTGTAACTGGTCTTAGAGGCTCGTGCAGATTTCAGATCACTTTGCAAATTTATTTCCTCTGTTTCGGACAATTGAAAATTAACTTTTAGTTTCTGGGTAGATCTTAGTGGTCGCTCCTCCGAGGCCCCTTGCCTAAATGGGAACGAAGCACCTAGACAAGGCTCTAGTTTGTTTGACTAGACTGTGACCTTTGGTTATGCAGGAAGTCCCGGGTTGTCTCTAGGGCTTCCTCCTGCTCAGAGGTCAAGTCTTCTCTGGTTGGTGACTGCCTTCTAGTCTGTTCTGCACCCCGAGGTGAGTATCGTCTAGGGGAACTCCCATCCTGATAATTCCTTATATCAGGGAAGCTTCGACCTCTTTCTGGATAAGGTCGATTAAAGTTCCTCTGACCATCCTGTTGGCGTCGGTTCGCTCCTCTCCAGCCTTGTCTTCTATAAAACTTTGGATTCCTCGCAGCATTCCTTTCTCTACCGCTGGTTCTGGTCTCCATGTTGCGGACTTTGAAGCTCTTATTATTGATTCCAGGCTCTTTACTCTTGGGGTCTTCCTTATTTCTCCAGGCATCGGGATCGTCATAGATGTCGAAGTCCTTGAGAAAACTGGTCAATTCATCAACTGATCTTGGAGCATGCGCAAGGCAGAGGTTCCGGATACGATACGGCAGCTGTCCTATTATTAGATTCAGCATTTCACTTTCGCTGAAATTGTCACTCAAGTTTCGATAGGCAGCGTAGATGCTCCAAGCGAAGCTCTCCATATTCTCGTGGACTGGGCGAAAATATCGTCCATTTCTTACGGCAGTTAACTGTCTTTGTTTGGCTTTCTCAGAGGCAAACTCCTCCTTAAATCTTAGGCAAAAGTCGGCATAGTTGACAAAACTATCTATGTTTCCCGCCAGCCAATGTTCCGCCTTGCCTGCAAATACTCTAGGAAGTAACTCAAGTCTATAGTGCTCAGGTATCTGCATAAGCTCGAAACTGACATTCAGCTCTCTAAGGTACTTCTCTGCCGATTGGGCCTCGATATCGCCTTTGAATTTTGGTATGTGGGCGATATCAGCCATCCTAGGCATCTTGAAATCGGCTCTACGTCGAGGAGGAGATCCATCAGAACTGTCTCCCTCTCTAGGTCGCTTACCTCTATCTGTTCGAACTGTTCTTTCGACGCAGTAGGGACTTTGCACTACTCTAGGAGGTTCAAAGGTGACCGCTTCCGGGTTTAAGCTTCCACCCCGTTCAATGGAATCCGGGAGTACATCTGAAGTCGCTTCGGTTTGCAATTGCAGTCTTTGAAACTTATCCTGCAGTTCACGTACTCTTCTAATTATAGTTCCAGTTTGTTCATGGATCTCTTTTCGAAGGGACACTTCCAGTCTCTTGGTCTCTTCACGGAGAGAGCTCACTTTTTCTCCAGCAGTTGTTACAACTTCTTCCCGGAGATTCCGCGTCAATGCGTCGGCAGCCTCCTTCTGCTCTCGTACAGTTTTTTCCATCTGCTCGGTCCTTTCCAACTCTTCTCTAACACTATCTCCTTGGTCAACCTTAAGCTGAGAGAAAAGCGTTCGCAACTCCTCTCTACCTTTCTCGGCTTCTAGCTGCCTTCTTTCTTCCTCTTCTTCCTTTTCTTTCTTTCTCTTTTCTTCTTGACTTTCCACCAGGACACGGAGAACTTCTAACTCCCTTTCTCTTTTCTCTTCAGCTTCTCTCTTCTCCACCTTTCTTTTCTCTTCAAGAGACTTTATCAGAGTCCTAAACTCCTGTACCTCTTCTTTTCTTTTAGCTTCTTCTTCTGCTTTCTCTCTGGCCTTTTAGATTCTTCTTCTGCTTTCTCTCTGGCCCTTTTAGATTCTTCTTCAGCTTTCTCTCTGGCCCTTTTAGCTTCTTCTTCTGCTTTCTCTTCTTTAATACCGGCTATCTCCTCTTCCTTCTCAAGGAGTCTCCTCTCCTCCATGGATTCGACCACCTGTCTCAGCTCTAACAACTCTTTCTTTCGAGTTTTCTCTAATTGAGCAGTTTCCCTTTTTCTTTGTTTTTCATCAGCTTGTCTACGCTCTTCTTCCTCTTTATTTTCTTTACGTCTCAGTTCTTCCTCATCTTTCTTACGCTCCTCTTTATCTTTCCTTAACCACTCCAGCAGCCAATGGTCTGATTGGGTCTTACTTGGAAGACTTGGTTCAAGCAGGGTCGCTACCAAGGGTGCTGATGAGCATGTTTTACACTTTACTTCTGCAACAGTCTCTGAGGTCTCTTCTTGCCCCTCACATCTCCAATGGAAATTCTTGAGACACTGGAAACACTGGAAGGACTCCATCTCGGCTCCAGGATCATCACAGCATGCGAACCCAGTCTCACCTTCCATGGTTTTTCTCCCTCTGCTCCGTAGACTCATTCCAGACGTTTCTTTTTCCATTTTGTCACACTCGAATATGTCACAACACTTTACCTTCGTGAATTCTGTATGGTTATCCCAAACCACTTTACCTTCACTACCTTCGTGAATTCAATAGACGAACACTGTCACTAGCACTTCAACCAGTGAGCTACTTCTAGTCCATATACGGCTTCACTATGTAAACAATCCGACCCCACGTTTTACAAGTCGAGGTAGTGAAGGTTGTTTTTGCAAATTCGGGCCCCACATTGGACGCCAAAAACTTTTGCAACGTCCGGGCGCCAGAGCACTGCACACTACACCACGGAGCGGTGCAAAAGTGTTCCCATATATGCTAGCTTGTAGCCAGCCGAAGACATGGACTCAAAGTATCTCAGGGCTTGCGGGGTTTAATATTGAAAGGTCAAAGGTCAACTTGTAAAAGTTTATTTATGTTTATACACGCATGTAAATAACCTGTTTAGCACATACGCTCTTAAATCCTCCTCAGTGAGGTACCGGGGCAGTATTAGTATACTTATCTAATTTAGGGGGGGAACCAACTAGTACAGGTAACCAATAGGAACCTTGGTAGTCGTCACATGCCACGCCGCCTGGGGACAACATGCGAAAGCGTCCAATCAATAGCGAGGGACGGGCCAAGGGCCCGCGGTTTCACAAAGGTGTTGGTATGAAAGGACGCCGCAAAGTCAATCAAGCTACGACAAGGGAACGGTTCGGTCCCTTGGTATGTCCAGTCAGTAGCAAGAGACGGCAAGGTACAAAGGGAAGGTCTGGAAGCACCCAGGAGACTTGGGCTTGGGCCGCCACGACCCAAGGTTAGCACACCAAGCTCTTATGGAGCAGACCAGGTAGGTAGGAAATCTGCTTTTCTTATCCTCCTCCTTCCTTCTCAAGGAAGCTATTGGATCCCGGTAGGGGGGACATCCAGACTAGATCTGGGAACCAGGTCTTTCGCAGTCGGCATCTGGCAGTCGACTCCGCTCCGGTCCTCCTGCTTTGTTTATATACTGTTTGGTGGCAGCACTGAGGCGGGTGGAGAAGATCGGAACTAAGCCTGGCTGCAGCGTTGCAAACTCCCTTCAATTCACGAGATGCAACTCGTGCGTTATAAAATATCAAGTTTAGCATTGTAAAAACCACTAGCATGTGGCGATATAAACTTAACACTTGTGTGCTAAACTGAACACGTTACATTAAAGAAATTACAAGATAAAGAGATTCAACAATGCAAGTTACAAATTAAACAACAATTACTGCACAAAAGATAACTGAATGCGTAAACCACGCAGGGTATTTAGCATAGTAGTGTAATTGGGCCGGTTCAAAATAATACTTTGTAGGTATGCCCTTTTTTATGAATGGAATATCAGTTTTTGACATATTTTGACAATTTTTTTGTCGATGTTTTAGCGTTTAGCGATGTTTTAGTACAAATTTTCACTATACTCATTTTTTTTTCCACTCATACTTGGTAGGTATATTATGATCTTACGTGGTATGACTTAACCCCATCTATTTTTTTATTCGTGCTAAACTACACGAGAGCGATCTTACGTGGTATGACTTAACCCCATCTATTTTTTTTATTCGTGCTAAACTACACGAGAGCGATCTTACGTGGTATGACTTAACCCCATCTATTTTTTTATTCGTGCTAAACTACACGAGAGCGATCTTACGTGGTATGACTTAACCCCATCTATTTTTTTTTATTTGTGCTGAACTACACGAGAGCGATCTTACGTGGTATGACTTAACCCATCTATTTTTTTTATTCGTGCTAAACTACATGAGAGCCTCTACGTGTTTTGACCTACTTTAGAGTAGGACCATAAAGACAGTTCACCAACCGAAAATGGGGCTCGGAGTGAGACTCGGTGAGGCTCGCCTTAATGGTTTGCTCTTGTAAGGCATAAGCCTCATTTTCTTGCAGTGTTGCCAACACCTTACTCAAAAAAAATCACCAAGGTTTTTTTTCTTGGTCTAACCTAACCTAAAGCAAGGAGCTGGCGAGCTTTTTTTTATGCATTTAACCTCAGTGGTAGCATATTTTGACGATTTTTTTTTGTTGATTTTATAGCGTTTGACGATGCAATTTTCACCGCATCTAATTTTTTCCCACTCACACCTGGTACGAATGCCACGATCTTACGTGATATAACTTAACCTATCTTTTATTTTTCTTACGAATTTTTTAAAACTGCTCCGTCACCCTCTCGTTCTTCACGTCGTACGCGAAAGACTTCTCTGCAATCAGGATGACGCTGCACAGAGTATCGGCAGGCAGCGCGTCGTGGAACTCGCAGACGATCTTGATGTTGGTTCGATCGTTGACCACCACCTGCTTTCTTTTTGTGGTATTGATGACGAACATCGGCCTGCGTGCTTTGAATTCGCTGGGCGTGTAGTACATGTCCACGCTTCCCTCGGTCACGCGTTTGTAAGCCGTGTAAGCTTCGTAAAGTTTGAGGTAATCGTCTTTGGTCATGTCGAGGTTGTAATTCTCGCGCGGGAACACTTCGTTCCTACCGTTCTTCAGATAAACGTTCTTGATCTTGCAGTCGTCGAATCTGCAAACAGATTTTTCCTAAGTCTTACCGTTTCCAAGATAACCGCACTTCCGGTCGCCATTTTGGATTTCCGAGCATAGGTTCTATTTACATTTTACTTATATATAGGCGTACGTAATGAATCCGCAAACAGATTTTTCGCAAGTCTTACCGTTTCCAAGATAACCCCACTTTCGGTCGCCATTTTGGATTTCCGAGCATAGGTTCTATTCATACTTTTTCTCACGTATAGGCGTACATGATAAATCCCCAAACAGATTTTTCCTAAGTCTTACCGTTTCCAAGATAACCCCACTTCCGGTCGCCATTTTGGATTTCCGAGCATAGGTTCTATTCACATTTTACTTATATATAGGCGTACGTAATAAATCCGAAAACAGATTTTTGCTAAGTCTTACCGTTTTCAAGATAACCCCACTTCCGGTCGCCATTTTGGATTTCCGAACATAGGTTCTATTCATATTTTTTCTCACGTATAAGTGTACATGATAAATCCCCAAACAGATTTTTCGCAAGTCTTACCGTTTCCAAGATAACCCCACTTCCGGTCGCCATTTTGGATTTCCGAACATAGGTTCTATTCATACTTTTTCTCACATATAGGCGTACATGATAAATCCCCAAACAGATTTTTCCTAAGTCTTACCGTTTCCAAGATAACCCCACTTCCGGTCGCCATTTTGGATTTCCGAGCATAGGTTCTATTCACATTTTACTTATATATAGGCGTACGTAATAAATCCGAAAACAGATTTTTGCTAAGTCTTACCGTTTCCAAGATAACCCCACTTCCGGTCGCCATTTTGGATTTCCGAACATAGATTCTATTCATACTTTTTCTCACGTATAGGTGTACATGATGAATCAGCAAACATATTTTTCCCAAGTCATGAATTGGAGGGTTCTATGACCCTGTTTGTCAAAAATTTGAGATATTTGCAATTTAAGATTTTTAATGCTGGACTTGGAAAATTTTCGATTGATGAAAAATTGGTTCCATGACGATCTATGCCAATTTTGGTATGGGAGGACAGAGGACACCGAGACTCGACCGACACACTAAACCCAAGGTTAGGTTAGGTTAGGTTAGGTTAGGTTAGGTTAGGTTAGGTTAGGTTAGGCGAGGTTAGGTTAGGTTAGGTTAGGTTAGGTTAGGCTAGGTTAGGTTAGGCGAGGTTAGGTTAGGTTAGGTTAGGTTAGGTTAGGCTAGGCTAGGTTAGGCTAGGTTAGGTTAGGTTAGGCTAGGTTAGGTTAGGCGAGGTTAGGTTAGGTTAGGTTAGGTTAGGTTAGGTTAGGTTAGGTTAGGTTAGGCTAGGTTAGGCTAGGTTAGGTTAGGTTAGGTTAGGTTAGGCTAGGTTAGGTTAGGCTAGGTTAGGTTAGGTTAGGCGTTCAAAAGTTACGAGTGATCAAAGTTTTGGGAGGGGGTGGGCTAACTTCTTACCCCTTGACCCCAGGACCACCAAAACTTGGTATACGTATTCTACATATCCAAAATCGACAGGGGGGGGTAGCTTCGCTACCGGGATGGGGGTGTTTTTCGATATATTTTTTCGATAACTTTTACCATTTTCGAGATATTTGCAATTTAAGATTTTTTTTAACGCTGTGGACTTGGAAAATTTTCGATTGATGAAAAAAAAATAGTTCCATGACGACCTGGTATGAGAGGAGAGACGACACCGAGACTCGATGAACTAAGTGGTGCTTTGTTTGTGTGTGCAATGCTTTTTGCACTTGGTTATCATCACCTAACATGTTATTAATTGTTTTTTAAAATTAATTACAACTGAAAACTAATAATTAATATTATCTAAAGTTACTAATTAATATTATACAAATAATTGATATATTTTTTTTGTTCTTGTTGCTAGTGTTGGGTAATTACAGTTGTTGCAAAATATTAGCTCTCGCGTATGACAGTTTCTGAGTTTTGTTGGGTATATATAGACGAATCGAAATTTTACTTGTTATGTTAAATTGTATGTTAGGGTACATGGTAGGAGAAATCATTGTATATTAGAGCGCTCTTTTAATGATTTGCCTATAACTGCATACAGGCAGCCGTAAATTTAGCATAAAATATCCTGATCCTGTTTCTTCTAGCATGTGCGACGTTTGTTGTGGTGGGATTATTGGGGGAAATGTGATTCTCCCATGATGTCATCTGACTTACTAGCATATGCGATACGAAGAACAGGTGTGTATGTGGCTTACTAGGATTAGGCTCATGGTAATGAGGTCCTAGTAGCTGAAACGTTGTCGGGGTATTTTGCATTTTTTTTTCAAATATGAACATGTTAAAACTGAACTGTCTCGGATTTTGAGTTTTGTATTCACCCCGAGAAATTTTATATAAAATAACATACCTGAAAATTGTATTCACAGTAGATTGAATTCTTGAGTTTTTGTATTCGCACACAAGAAATTCTATATAAATAACATCTGAAAATTCTATTTACAGTAGATTGAATTTTTGAGTTTTGTAATCACTCCAATAAATTCTATATAAAATAACATACCTGAAAATTGTATCGCTATATACTAGACTTTTTGATTTCCGTGATTTTGGAGAAAGCAATGGCATCCACCACCAGTTTCAATCGTAAAAATGATAAAACTGAATGTGTTACTTGTGGGAAGCTAATCTCAAGGAACAATTTATCGGTACACAGGGCAAGATGTAGCGAAACAGGTTCGAGAATTAATCGTTCGTTACCTTCTAAGCCCTGTGCTCGATGCGAAAAAATGATCAGCATTGCAAATTTAAGTAAACACCTCAAAATTTGCAAACCATCGACCGAACAAGGAACATCGAAAAGGAAAATCGATAATTCAGAAACGGAAGCTTCCACTTCCAAGCAAATTAAATTATCCAATGAACCCAAACCAATTAGATCTGCATTCAACGACCAACTCCAGGATTTTTCAATTAAGTCAGAACCAGGCCGTGACATCCTTAGTTTCTTGGATGAAACGAAAACATCTGTACTAAATATTTTGAAAGATAAACTTGAAAACAACTCTATAAAAGTATATGTTGTTCTGTTTTCTGAATACGAGAAAGTTGATGGCACAACGAGTATTTTTTATCATTGTACAAAAAACCAGACACTTTATTTTGCCGACGTCGAAAATTTGGACAACTTCTATTATAAAGTTTCCAACGAGCTGGTTAAGAAACATGACGATTTCGAGGCTAAAGGGTCGGGATGGTCTCTATGTGGAAGTCCTCACACGTTAACTGTTTACGTGAACCAATTCTCGCCTCTTCGCGCTTCCAGCTACGTTCCTCTTCCACCGAACATTCAACACAAGAGAGCTGTGTTAAATATACAGAACAGCGATAACAAGTGTTTCCTTTGGTGTATATTGGCTGCACTGCATCCTGTTTATTGCAAAAATAATCCACAGTGGGTTGGACATTACAAACAATACGAGACCGAGTTTGAAAGTGTAATGTCTGACATTGAATACCCGGTGACATTGTCGGATATAACAAAGTTCGAAAATCGTGCAGGAAAACGCATCGCTATTAATGTATATTCCTTCACGTCAGATAAATATCTCGTGCATCCCGTCAGGATAAGCGATATCGACGATGACGATGCTTGTGTAATAAATCTCCTTCTCATTTCCAACGAGGATGTCTATCATTACACGCTAATTCGTTCAATGTCTCGATTACTAGGAAGCCAAACAACCAAGCATGAACATTGTATCGAAGTTTGCCCGAGATGCCTAACCACGTTCGACGATCGTGACCGACGTGATCATCAAAATCTTCATAGTCGTCAAATTGCTCTGGAGAAACTTGCCGAACATAAAATTTATTGCGGTGACAACAGACCGGCTAGAATGTTGATGCCCGAAACGAACGAAGTCGAAGAATTCAAAATGCACAAGGCATTGTTGGAACATCCCGCAATCATCGTCGCAGATTTCGAGGCGTTCCTCAAACCACTCTCGTACTGCGAACCGGATCCTAAAATTTCCTCCACAACGCCGTACCAGCTTCATCAACCAAACAGTTTCGGCTATGTTGTTGTGCGACGTGATAAAATAAATGAAGCATATATATACCGCGGACCAAATGTAATCGAACACTTCCTGGAAAAAATGGTGGAGGAGGTTGAGGTAATTGGTAGCGTACTGCTTACATCAAAACCGATGGCACCTTTAACTGAAAATGAACTTCAAAATTACAATTCCACTGAGGTGTGTCCGGTATGTGATCAAAGTTTCACTGATGAGAACAAAAAAATATTCCACCACGATCATTTCAGCGGAAACTACGTAGGTGGAATTTGCAACACGTGCAATCTTAAAATCCAGAAACCTAAATTCATCCCCATATTCTTTCACAACGGAAGCGGATATGATTTTCACCACCTGGTGAGACATCTTGGCTACGATCCGAAACGTACAGGTGTCTTGGCCGAGAATGAAGAACGCTACATTAGTCTCAGCAAGCAAGTGTCGATTCCGGGAACGAAAAATACAATCGAGATGCGCTTCCTGGATTCGTATAGATTTCTCTCTGCAAGTCTGGATGCTTTAGCGAACAAACTCACCGACGATCAATTTAAAATAACTAGAGCTAGTTTTCCCAACGTAGACATAGAACTCGTTAGACGTAAAGGGATTTATCCTTACGAATATGTTAGTGATAATTCTAAATTTAACGACGACGCTCTTCCACTTCCAAGAGAATTTTACAGCAGACTCAGAGAGAAAGGAATCACGGACGAAGAATACCAACACGCGCAACTCATGTGGGAGAAATTAGAATGTACGACACTCGGAGACTACCACGACGCATACTTAAAACTGGACGTGACGATACTCGCGGATGTTTTTCAAGCGTTCAGGAAAACGGCAACGAATATTTATAAATTAGATCCAGCGTATTTCTACAGTCTACCGGGATTAGCGTGGTCGGCAATGTTATTCCAGACAAAGGTCAAGCTGGAACTGATATCGGACGTTGACATGTTACTTTTCATCGAAAGAGGGATACGAGGTGGAATGGTGCAATGCGTACAGAGACATGCAAAAGCTAATAACGTACACATGAAAGAAGATTACGATTCAAATCGAGCATCGAATTACATCTTCTACGCCGATGTTAATAATCTCTACGGACATGCCATGGTTCAGAAACTTCCTTACGGGGGATTCGAATGGTTAGATCCCACTTCGATAGATATTATTCATTTCGACGATAGCGAGTGTGGTTTCTTCGCAGAGGTAGATCTCCAATTCTCCGACCACCTGCACGACACGTTTTCGGATTTGCCTCCGACTCCCGAAATCAAATGTCCACCCGACACGGTTCAAGACAAGCTTTTGTTAACATTGGACCCTAAACAGAGATACGTCGTCCACTACAAGAATCTCCGGTTTTTGATTGGGAAGGGTGTTCAGATAGTAAATGTTAGAAGAATACTGAAGTTTAAACATTCCACGTGGTTAAGACCTTACATAGAAACTAACACACAACATAGAACAGCTGCCACTTCCGATTTAGACAAGGACTTCTTTAAATTAATGAACAATGCGGTGTACGGAAAGACCATGGAGAATGTTAGAAAGCACGTAGACGTGAAATTAATTTCCGATAAGAATAAATGTCGGAAGTGGATAGCCGATCCTAGATTCAAGTCGAGAAAAATTTACAACGAGAATTTGGCACTTTTCAATCTAGATATAAAATTGATGAAATTCAGAAAACCAATTTACGTTGGCGCAACGGTTCTCGACTTGTCGAAACTTTACATGTTCGAATTTCATTACGACGTGATGAAACCCTTCTACAATGATAAAATATCACTTTTGTACACGGACACCGACAGCTTCATTTACAGCATACAAACACCTAACCTATACGAAGACATAAAAAATCCTTCCATGCTTGAGTATTTCGATACTTCTGCGTATCCTCAACCCAACAGATTTGGAATTCCATCTCGTAACAAAAAAGTCCTAGGTAAACTGAAAGATGAATGTAACGGTGATATTATTGTTGAGTTCGCGGGTTTGCGTTCGAAGATGTATGCCATGAGAACAGAGAATAGCGTCACAAAGAAAGCAAAAGGTGTGGGCAAAAATACGGTGGAGAACAAACTCACCTTCCACGATTACATGGATTGCCTTTACTCACAATCGACGATACTAAGTATAGAACAAAGAATCCAAAGTGTAGACCACGTGATTACAACAAACAAAGTTAGGAAAGTAGCATTAGATCCGCATGACGATAAAAGATGTATTTTGTCTTGTGGAATCCACACGTTGCCTTGGGGACACTATCGTTTAGAAATTAGTAAAAATTGTAGGCAATGCAATTAAAAAAAAACTTTAACTGTCTCACATACACAATAAAATAAATAGCAAGGACAATGAATCTGTTTGGTTTCCGAAAGCAAACAATGGAGACTGTACACCGCACGACGACAGATCATGAATTTCTACCTTCTATGTTAACTAAACTCAACGGTCTACTGATTATTCACCTGAACAGCATTTGGACGAAATTGGACGAGAACGTTGGTAAAATGTTTTACGTCTTCAACAACAATTTACATTTCTACGAAATTCCGATCGACGGGAAACTTCAAATCACCGTGAATCCGGAAAACGCAGGCGAAATCAAAATTTCTACCGGCAAGAATATTTTTCGAATGAAGCACGACAAGGTACTTTCTAACATGGCGTACGATGTGTCTGCAGGAGATTTACTTTACGTGGAACTCCTAGGAGATTACGACAAACTCGTTCCTCTCTTCGTAGAATTACGAATCGTCTATCCTATTATAAATAACCGTTAACCAAAATGCCTAACGACATTTTCGGCAACACCAAGCGTGTAGACCACGCAGAAGAGATTCTCATGTTGGACATTCGAGTTAAGAAGTTGAGGACCGATTTGATCGCTTTGCAGGAGACCTTAAACAAAAGTTTAGAGTCTGAGATCGCTACGCTCCAAACGCAATGTCTCGACCCCATTCTGAAAATCGATTCCGAACTGAAGACGCTGATAAAAAATTATGTCGACGTACCTTCTTACGACAGCGTTCAAAATATACAGTTGAGCGTGGATTCGCTTCAAAATGATTTGGCCAAATTACAGCAATTTCAATCGAAAAATGAAGATTTGGAAAAATTGAAACTCGAAATCGAAGAACGAACTTCCGCAATAGAAAAGAATTTCTCCGAACTTCAAACCGTCGTGAACGATATTGATGTAGAACGCTTGCACGTCGTCGTTTCCAAATTACAAGAAGAATTCACCGGCACGTTGGAAGAAATTAAATCCAAGTTGCAGACTTTGGAAGATACCATGACGAACCTACCATCGTCGGACGAACTGCAGGTCATCGGTAAAAGCGTCGCGAACATAAAAATTCAATTGGAGGCCTATCGAGATTTCGAACACATTCAAACCACCATCGCTACGCTTCAGGCGTCCTTGGAATTGATCAACGAAGAAATTAAAAATATTCACGCTGAAGCAAGAGCGTTGACGAGCATTCAAGACACGTTGAGCACGGTTCAGCAGAAGATCGAATATTTAGAAAATTTGAACGTCGAAACGAATCTCGCTCATTTTCATCACGTACTCGACAACATACAGGGTGACTTGGAATCGTTACGGACGAGCGTGCCTTCGAGCGAAGATTTGGAAAAATTGAAAACGGCGGTGACGGCACTATCCGAATCGAGCGACATCAAAAGTTCGTTGAGCGATCTCGAGAGTAGGGTGGACAATCTCCCCACCTCCAAAGAATTGCACACTTTGAAAAGAAACATATCTCGAATGCTGAAACGACTGGAAACGGAAACGGCGAACGTGGAACAGATTCGAGACGAAATCAGTTCGCTGGTGTCGACGCTGCCCACTTCGCAGAGCGTCGCCGACCTTCACACGCAGTTTACAGAGATGCGAAGCATCGTGAACGATCTTACCGAGAAGAGCTCGAAATTGAATCAAGTCGAGAACCTTCAGAACATCGTCGTCAACATCAGAGATCAAGTTGGAGTGCTGGAATCCACGCAGGAATCGACGCTGACCTCTTTCGGTGCCAAGTTGCAAGAACTCAACGAAAACTACAAGCAGTTGAACGTGGAAGTGAAAATCAAACCGTCGTTTTCTGCCGTAACGGATACCATAGTCGAGCATCTGCTGCCCATCGAAAATAAACTCGGACAAGTTCACAGTAATCTGCTCGGCGTCGACACTAAATTCGCTAAACTGCATTCTCTGCAAGCCATCGAAATCAACAGCGTACCCAATCAACAGAGAATCTCCACGTTCGTCGAAGGTAACAAACTGTACATGTTGCATCCTTATCATCCGTACTACAAGTTTCTCCTCGATGGCACGATTCAGATAAACGAATTTTCGTACTGGTCTCACGGTAGAAAAGCTAGCGTTCCCACCATGACGTTGATATCGAATCGTGGTGTCCAGAAAGCAGGAAACATTCCTCTGGCGCGTTGGAACGAAACGCGCAACATATATGAAATACACGAAGACGAAGATCTCACCGTTTTCGACGTGAGTGCCGGCGATAAGCTGATCATTCAAAACACGAGCGAAGTGCCACCCTCTTTGAATCCCATCACGCTTGTGCTTCTCTTGAAACGTAATCTCTAAAAAAAATGTCTAGGCAAGCCATCGTCGAAGAATTGCATAAACCTGCACGCCGCAACTACGAACGTTTGGCCGTGGTAACCAAGGGCATCGACGACCTCTGGCAAAGCGACCTCGTGGAGATGAGCAGCGGAAATTTGAAAAACGTGCATAAATTGAACAAGGGCAACAAGTACCTTCTCACCGTCATAGACACGTTTTCGAAATTCGCATGGGCTCTACCTTTGAAGGCGAAAACGGGAACGTGCGTCACGGAAGCATTCAAGACAATTTTTCGCGAAAGCGGCGGCAGACGACCACGGTTTCTGCAAACGGACAACGGTAAAGAATTTTACAACGCCGTATTCCAAAAGTTTATTCAAAAACACAAGATTCGACATTATTCGACCTTCAGTCACATCAAAGCCAGCATCGTGGAAAGATTCAATCGAACCTTGAAAACACACATGTGGAAACGATTCACGCTTCGGGGAAATTACAAATGGGTCGACATCCTGCCGGAACTCGTCGACACCTATAATGAAACGGTACACAGAACGATAGGCATGAAGCCAGCCGACGTTACCAAGTCCGACGAGCAGCGTTTAATTTCTACCGTTTACTGTCCAAAGTACACACCCACGACAAAAAAAGCTAAATACAAAATTGGAGACCAGGTGAGGATCAGCAAATTCAAACGCACCTTCGAGAAGGGATTCACAAAAAATTGGAGCACAGAACTTTTTACGGTGGTTCGAGTTCTACCCGGAAACCGACACACGTATATAATAAAAGATAGTAGCGGCGAGATTTTGAAAGGAAGATTTTACGAAGAGGAACTCTCTAAAACGAAACACCCCGACACGTACCTCATCGAGAAAGTATTGCGTAGGAAAGGTGACAAACTGTTTGTCAAATGGCTGGGACTTCCGGAAAAGAGTTGGATCGACGCGGACGAAGTGATCTTGTGAGTACGTGGAACGTGGTGAAGCGTCTACCGGATCCGGAAAGTCAAACGAGAAAAAAAAAAGAACGGTGAGTTGCTTCCCGACAGCATCCGCTGTCTGATCGTAGGTCCTTCGGGGTGTGGGAAAACGACACTGCTCGTGGACAATTTTCTCCTCGCACCGAATTGGCTAGATTGGAAGAACAGGCACCTGTACGTGTTCTCGAAAAGTTTGGAGCAATCCAAATACCAGCAGCTGATGAAAGTGTACGATGGTCTGGACATTGCAACGTTCGCTTCGGAAATAAAACCACTCGACGATTGTCGTGAAAATTCAGTCGTCGTGTTCGACGACGCCATCCTGGAAAATCAAAATGAAATTCGCAACTTTTTCACGCAAGGTCGTCACAAAGGAATGGATTGTTTCTACCTAGCTCAAACATTTTCCAAAATTCCAAAACAGTTAGTACGCGACAACGCTAATTTCATATGTTTGTTTCGTCAAGATCACACCAACCTCAAGCACGCGTACGATGACTACGTAGGCGGAGACATGAACTACAATCAATTTTCGGAACGCTGCTGCTCTACTTGCTGGAACGGTGACGATTTCGGATTCGCGACGATCGACATGACGAGGAAACCCAACGACGGAAAATACAGAAACAAAATCAACGACTTTCTAAACGTTGCAACGTTGTGAGAAACGACGTATATAAATAACGTCATGACGAAACGAAAAATCGAAGACGAAAATCTCAAGTTGCGAAAATACCTCGCGAAACGCTTCAAAGGTTGGAAATCCGAGAATCGCGGATTCTACGAAGAGAAGAAACGTCAGGATCAACCTGTGATCGATGCCATCAGCGGTCTAGGTAAAGAAATTAAAAGTGTCACGGAACAAAATAAAAATTTGATTAATGAACTCGTACCGCTCGCAGCTAAAAGTTACGCCGTACCCACGCCTATTTCGAGCATTCCTTCGACGCCGTTCGAACTGAAGGATGCACCGGCACGACGTCGAGCCATAGGCAGCACGTCGTCTTCGGATAAAATCGAGTTGGGACCTTTGGCACGAGACTACCTGAGCACGGGGAAATTCGACAAGGATGAAGTGTTCGGATTGTATCCCAGCATGGAAACTAGCGAAGGCGGCGGTGTGGTGTGGAAGATTGGGAAATCGAAGGTGACCTTCGAAGGCAACGACATTAAAATTAATTTAGGCGACAAGGATAGTTGGAACAGGTATCCGGGTACGGTGGGACTGTGGGAACTCGTTGCCAAAAAGCAGCCGAAAGATTACACCGACGAAGATTACCAGAGTTACAAGGAAATTCTCATCATGACGGATGCCTTGTACCAGAACAACGACGCCTCGCAGAATAGGGTGAAATCGAGCAGCGGCGAGAAGTACAGGAATCTCATCAAACCGATTTGGAACCAGGTCAAAACAGGCAGCGGCGTCAAACGCTACAACACGTTACCCAAAGAATTCGTTTGGGTGGACGACGTGAGGAAGCTCGTGGACCGATTGTTGGTGATAGCCGGCGAAGAGAATGCAGGCAACCGTAATTTCTACAACGAGAAGGTTGGCATCGTGGACATGATCAGCACGAAACTTTCCAACTTCATCGTGAACGACGACAAGGGCATAGGTTACCTCATCAAAATCATCAACACGCTGCCTCCGAAATTTTGGAACGTGGCCGAAGGAAAGGGACTCGTGAACGACATCATCAACAAGTTACCTTTCGAGATGCATCTACCTGGCTACCAGTACTGCGGACCGGGTACCAAACTCGAGAAAAGATTGGAGAGAGGAGACAAGGGTGTGAATCCGTTGGACGCCGCATGCAAAGATCACGACATCGCCTACAACACCACGCAGACGGATCTGGACGCACGTCACGAAGCAGACAGAAAATTGGAGCACGCAGCTTTCGAAAGGTTCGTGAGCAGAGACGCATCGCTGGGTGAACGGGTCGCCGCACTGGGTACCACCATCGCCATGAACACGAAACAAAAATTGGGGTGGGTTATATAAATAACATACCGTAAAAAACTACACAAGAAAAAATCTCAGAATATATATATAAATAACATACCGTGAAAATAACACATAGAGCATCAACATGAAGCCCAAGGGTGTCGTGTACCAGATACCATACTCCAATCTTAAAAATCTAGGTGCTCTCGATGGGTTACTCACCAAGAAACAACGCGAGAAGAAACGTTCTTGCTTGTCGAAAGGACACGGAATGAAATTGCTGCTCAGTACACCTCAATTGAAAAGATTGCAGCGTTCGCGGAAACAGCAAAAGATCGGAGGTTTCATATTCAGCATCCCGGCCATCCTGGCAGCATTGGGGGCCGTTGGAAGTTTAGCCGGCGGAAGTGCCGCCATCGCGAAAACCGTCATCGACTCGAAGAAGAACAAGGCCGAGTTGGAAGAACAGAAACGTCACAACCTGGCCATGGAGAAGAAAGGAGGAAAGGGCGTGATGAGAAAATTTAAAAAAAAGAAACAGAAGCACTCACCAACCGAGACATTGAATCTCTGATCGAACCGTTACAAATCAAACACTTCAGAGGAGTTTTCATGTCCGACTCGTTACCTTCAAGCGTGAAAAGAAGAGAATGCGGAGTAGTCAACTTGGACGGTCAAGAAAATCCAGGCACGCATTGGATATGTTACCACAAAAACGATGATAAAGCATTCGTTTTCGATTCTTTCGGAGGTGTTCCACCTACAAATTTAATTTATTATCTGAAAACGAACAAAACCTCTATATACTACAACGACGAACGCATTCAAAATTTCGGAGACGTGAACTGCGGCCATCTCTGCCTCTCCGTGCTCGCGTTTCTCTCTAAAATAAATAACCCTACAATCGAGGATTTCAAGAAAGCATTGTGGAACCTCAAACAGCATCACTAGGATGGGCGTGTTCCATCTCACGAGCGAATCTTCAATCTTGAAACTCACGCTGCACGACGACATCGTCTATCCTAAATCCGTGGCTCTGCGTGCATTCTACAGCATGTACCTCATACCTAACGTTACGCAGCACAACAACAAAATTAGCGTCGGAAGCGAACACATCGTCGTCACGCCAGGCCAATACAATCTTTCCACTTTGCAAGCTCAGTTACCCAAAGGCACATACCTTTCTCAAAATTCGGTCACGCACAGAGTGGAAATCCTATCCGCGACGGAGACCGTGGACCTGGGCACCATGGGAGAACTTTTAGGTTTCGAGAACGACACAAAACTCGAAGCTGGCATCAAGCACACAGCAACCAACATTCCTAAATTCTTGGCCATAGAGACTCTGAACGTACACTGCAACGTGGCGGAAGGTATGATCACAAAATCCTCGGACGGATTATTAGGAAGTCACAAGCAGACGGGAATCATAGCCACTTTCAAACCAAGTTCCGAGTTCATGGAACCGATCATCTACACGCCCTCTTCGCCGATCTATTTTCCAGTATGCCGCAACCGCATAGACGACATAGAGTTGGTGGTGACGAACGAGAAAGGAGACGTGGTGGATTTCGCAGGTGCCACTACGACGGCCATCGTGGAGATCAACGTGTAATAAATAACCATACATGTAAAATGGAGCAAATCGAAAGTTACGAATTGCAATCTTTCCCTCCCAACCGTCGCACGTTCGCCAATCTGAACGAAGCAAACAGGGAGATCGAATACGACGTGGACGTAGGCGACGGGTTCATTCATCCTCACAGAGCGGACCTCTACCTTCAATTCGACGTGGTGAAGAAAGAAAGCGGAGACGCGTTTCCCGCAGCAGCAAACTTGATACTCGTGGACAACTTCGTGCCTCACCTGTTCTCGCAGGTGGAGGTGAGAAAACACAACACCGTCATCGACAGAATAGATTATCCAGGCATCACGTCGACGGCAGTGGGAACTTTGAAATTATCCAAAACGGATGCGGCGTACTATCAGGCGGGAGGATTCGAAGCGGGGACCAAAATATCGACGAAAAGTCACACGGTGCTCTTTCCCATGCGTCTGCTGCCTGGTTTCTTCTCGGACTACAAGGAGATCATGTGGAAGGGAGGACTGAGGATCACGTTTCGAAGAGCGGCCAAAGACAACGACGCACTAATGCGATACGCTACTTTGGGTCCGGACGGCACCACGCCGATAGCCAACACTTTACCCGAAGCAGCGAAATGCGTCATCCGGAGCATGGAATTGAGAATGCCGGTGGTGAAATACGAAACAAACTACGCCCTCAAGTACAAAGCGGAGATCTTGAAAAGTCCGCAGGTGCCGATTCACTTTCACGGTTACCAGTGCGTGCAGAAGGTGGCGTCGGGAAGTCACATGGAATTCGACGTGACGACGCAGTTCAACAACATACAGTTCGACATGCCAGATTTCGTCGTAGTGCTTTTTCAGACCGGGCGCGATAACGATCAGGAAAAATCTGTTTGCAGATTCGACGACTGCAAGATCAAGAACGTTTATCTGAAGAACGGTAGGAACGAAGTGTTCCCGCGCGAGAATTACAACCTCGACATGACCAAAGACGATTACCTCAAACTTTACGAAGCTTACACGGCTTACAAACGCGTGACCGAGGGAAGCGTGGACATGTACTACACGCCCAGCGAAATCAAAGCACGCAGGCCGATGTTCGTCATCAATACCACAAAAAGAAAGCAGGTGGTGGTCAACGATCGAACCAACATCAAGATCGTCTGCGAGTTCCACGACGCGCTGCCTGCCGATACTCTGTGCAGCGTCATCCTGATTGCAGAGAAGTCTTTCGCGTACGACGTGAAGAACGAGAGGGTGACGGAGCAGTTTTAAAAAATTCGTAAGAAAAATAAAAGATAGGTTAAGTTATATCACGTAAGATCGTGGCATTCGTACCAGGTGTGAGTGGGAAAAAATTAGATGCGGTGAAAATTGCATCGTCAAACGCTATAAAATCAACAAAAAAAAATCGTCAAGATATGCTACCACTGAGGTTAAATGCATAAAAAAAAGCTCGCCAGCTCCTTGCTTTAGGTTAGGTTAGACCAAGAAAAAAAACCTTGGTGATTTTTTTTGAGTAAGGTGTTGGCAACACTGCAAGAAAATGAGGCTTATGCCTTACAAGAGCAAACCATTAAGGCGAGCCTCACCGAGTCTCACTCCGAGCCCCATTTTCGGTTGGTGAACTGTCTTTATGGTCCTACTCTAAAGTAGGTCAAAACACGTAGAGGCTCTCATGTAGTTTAGCACGAATAAAAAAAATAGATGGGTTAAGTCATACCACGTAAGATCGCTCTCGTGTAGTTCAGCACAAATAAAAAAAATAGATGGGGTTAAGTCATACCACGTAAGATCGCTCTCGTGTAGTTTAGCACGAATAAAAAAATAGATGGGGTTAAGTCATACCACGTAAGATCGCTCTCGTGTAGTTTAGCACGAATAAAAAAAATAGATGGGGTTAAGTCATACCACGTAAGATCGCTCTCGTGTAGTTTAGCACGAATAAAAAAATAGATGGGGTTAAGTCATACCACGTAAGATCATAATATACCTACCAAGTATGAGTGGAAAAAAAAATGAGTATAGTGAAAATTTGTACTAAAACATCGCTAAACGCTAAAACATCGACAAAAAAATTGTCAAAATATGTCAAAAACTGATATTCCATTCATAAAAAAGGGCATACCTACAAAGTATTATTTTGAACCGGCCCAATTACACTACTTAGCATGCTTTCTTTAACCAAAACGTGTGTGCCAGAACAATATATGCTTCATGCTTAACAACAATGCACTCAAAATTAGATAAAAGATAAATCAAAAGCGTAAGCCTCGCAGGGCATTTCTCAAGCATTAATAATTATATATTAAAGAATATGGCTATCACGCAGGATAGCTAAATGTGATGACCACGCAGGGTCGTTACATATGCCCCTCTCTCGGGCAAAAATTCTGAGGAAAATTAAAAAGTTTAAATTTTTAGAAACTTTTTTGGTAAACCAGAGTCTATATCTCTTTTACTCTTCAATCACTAAGTCTTTTCTTCATTCACTATTTGTCTTCTCCGTTCGGGGGAACACCTGAAGAGACGAAGGTTGTCAAAATTCACTCGGTCTACTGGGTTCTTGGTCGTCGGGTTCAACAGCAGGGCAGTGTTGCTTCGAACATCCGAGGCGACATAGGGGCCAATGTATACCTCAAACAATTTGGCGATAGTCCTATTCTTTCGGGAACTTAACTTGTGATTCCTGACAAGAACCAAGTCACCTTCTTCTAATTGAAGAGCGTTTCTTTTTACCCTAATTCTTCTTTTCTTGCTTTTGGTGCTTTCCCTAGTCCTTGCCATGAATAGTTTTTGATTCCAATTAGATATTTGGGAATCTGCTTCATTGATGGGCCAGTTGAAATGGTCCAAAACTTCATTAGGCACAGGCCTGTTAAAGAATAACTCGGAGGGAGCGTAACCGGTCGTGTCGGAAACAGAGTTGTTTAGAAGCCAAGATATTTCGTTTAAGTATTTTGACCAGGACTGGTGCTCTCGATGACAGAATAGCCGGAGTAATCTTACTATTTCCTGATTCATCCGCTCGATGGTATTTCTGCTAGGATGATAAGCGGTGGTGAAATAATACTTTATTCCCTTTTTATCCAGATATTCCTTCCACAAGCCTGATGTGAACTGCGTTCCTCTGTCTGATAGAATGGCTCTGACTTTAGGAAAGTGGGTAAAATATCCTTTCTCCATCACATTAATGATCTCTCTGGCCGTGCCTCGCCTCAGGGGATAGACAGAGACAAACTTTGTTCCTACATCAACCAAGGTGAAGACGTATTGATAACCCAAAGACATAGGTAACTTTCCAATTAGGTCGATGGACAAAAGTTCATGCTGGTCTTTCTGGTTAATGTGTAATTTGTCTTTGATGATCCCAAGTTTATCCATCTTGGTCTTCGCACAGGTCAGGCAATCTCTAACATGTCTGGCTACGTCTTGTTTTAATTTAGGCCAAAAATATCTGTTCTTCACTCTTTTCAAATTCTTAGCCATGCCAAAATGTCCTAACTCATCATGGTTCTCTCGTAAAACCTTATCTTTTAATTTCTCAGGAACACACAATTTCCAGGAGACTTCGTCGCCCGTAGTTTTTCTAAACAGGAGATTTCCGTACAACTGATACAACCTTCTCACCTTGGACTCAGCAGGGGAGTCTTTATCTTCCTTCTGTCTCAGTACTTCCAAGATGGAAAGGCAGAAACAATCATGCTCTTGAGCTTGCACCCAATTCTCGACATTGTCTACTTCTCCTCTTTCCTGCCAAATGTAATTAACATGGAAAAATTTTGGTTCTTCATCTTCCTCACTGACTTCTGCAGGATAACGACTGAGTACATCTGGGACTACGTTTTCCTTTCCCTGGATATAGATAATTTCGAATGAGTAGGATTGTAATTTGAGAGACCATCTAGTGAAGCGACAGTTCCAATTTCTAGAATTTTGGAGCCAGACCAATCCCCGGTGATCTGTATATATCTTGAAATGTCTTCCTCGGAGATAAATTTCGAATTTACTTACACCAAAAAGTATGGCTAGGCATTCCAGCTCATGGATGGAGTAATGCACTTCATTATTCTTCAGTTTTCTGCTCGCATACTGGATTACAACCTTTTCTTCATCTAGTTCTTGGAAAAGGACACAGCCTAATCCTTTTGTGGAAGCATCGCACTGTATTCAAAACTCTTGATTTAAATCAGGCTGAGCTAGAGCAGGAGCAGTTACTAATTCTTGCTTGAGCAGGTCGAAAGCTGATTGTTGAAAAGTACTCCAAGTCCACTTAGCACTTTTGGAAAGCAATTTCAGCAAAGGTTCTGTTTTAGCCGAAAAACCCTTTATAAATTTTCGCCTCCAATTGGCTAGTCCTAAAAACTTCCGAATATCTTTCTTGTTCTTTGGCAAGGGAAAATTCAAGATGGCTTTCTTTTTCGGGTCTATTTTTATCTGGTCACCCGAGATCACATGTCCTAAATACACTAGTTCACTCTTTACAAAATTGCACTTTCGAAGTTTTACTTTTAGTCCTACTTCTTCTAGTCTGAGTAATACTGCTTTTATGTGTTGAAGGTAGTTGCTGAAATCCGCATAAAAAATTAGAAGATCATCTATGTAAACTGTCAAATAATTTTCTGTTTCAGGGCCAAAAACTTGATGCATGACAGATACGAAAGTAGATACAGCGTTAGATAAACCATACGGCATCTTCAAGAATTCGTATTGGCGACCTTTGTATGAAAACGCAGTATACCTTCGGCATTCTGGCTTCAAAGGAATTTGCAAATAGCCTGAGGCCAGGTCCAAACTCGTGAAATACCGTGCTTGTTTAAACTTCTGTAAGGATTCATCAATGGGTGGAACCGAACTTTTGGGAACTATCATCAATGCATTCAATTGTCTAAAATCCAGGCATAGTCTCACACTTCCATCAGGTTTGTCCACGACTAACAATGGATTCAGGTATGGTGATACAGATGGTTGAATAATGTTCCAGGTCTTCCATAAGCTGAGCTCTTCCTCTAGAGCTGCCCTTTTTGAAAGCGGTACTGGATACGGCGCACGATGAACTGGCTCATTACTCTTCAGAAGGATTTCACACTCTGCACTTTCCATTGTTCCGGGCTTCTCTGAGAATACTTCCACAAATTGAATCAGCACGTTTAACAACTCCTGCTTCTGGGAATCTTTTAGAATATCTACTGTGTCGACCTTCTCCCTGAGGTCCGCGGGTTTATACATCCATTTCTTGTCTCTCTCTTGGACATTTTGGATATACCTCACAAGTTCAATATCCAGTGGATTCCCTTCCTCATGTTCAGGAGTTTTCCCGAAATTCAACTTTACAGAGTTTTTCCTGAAATTTATCTCTGCCTCGTGCTGCCTCAAAAATGGCATGCCCAAAAGAAGATCCGTACTAAATCCCTTCAATGTAAATACTTCAGTACTGAAAGTCATTCCACCTATTTGTAGCTCTACTCGCCTACTTCCAAATACTCGCTTTCTGTGGGTACCAGAGAAATCAACTAATCTTATTTCTGGAACCTTTTGTACCTGAATGCCTGGTATTTAATCCTTTAGTTTAGTCCAGACATTATGACTTAGAATTGAACATTCGTTTCCGGTATCAATTATACAGTTTATCGGTATTTCCATTAATTTTGCAGACACTGCTGGTGATTTGTAACTGGTCTTAGAGGCTCGTGCAGATTTCAGATCACTTTGCAAATTTATTTCCTCTGTTTCGGACAATTGAAAATTTACTTTTAGTTTCTGGGTAGATCTTAGTGGTCGCTCCTCCGAGGCCCCTTGCCTAAATGGGAACGAAGCACCTAGACAAGGCTCTAGTTTGTTTGACTAGACTGTGACCTTTGGTTATGCAGGAAGTCCCGGGTTGTCTCTAGGGCTTCCTCCTGCTCAGAGGTCAAGTCTTCTCTGGTTGGTGACTGCCTTCTAGTCTGTTCTGCACCCCGAGGTGAGTATCGTCTAGGGGAACTCCCATCCTGATAATTCCTTATATCAGGGAAGCTTCGACCTCTTTCTGGATAAGGTCGATTAAAGTTCCTCTGACCATCCTGTTGGCGTCGGTTCGCTCCTCTCCAGCCTTGTCTTCTATAAAACTTTGGATTCCTCGCAGCATTCCTTTCTCTACCGCTGGTTCTGGTCTCCATGTTGCGGACTTTGAAGCTCTTATTATTGATTCCAGGCTCTTTACTCTTGGGGTCTTCCTTATTTCTCCAGGCATCGGGATCGTCATAGATGTCGAAGTCCTTGAGAAAACTGGTCAATTCATCAACTGATCTTGGAGCATGCGCAAGGCAGAGGTTCCGGATACGATACGGCAGCTGTCCTATTATTAGATTCAGCATTTCACTTTCGCTGAAATTGTCACTCAAGTTTCGATAGGCAGCGTAGATGCTCCAAGCGAAGCTCTCCATATTCTCGTGGACTGGGCGAAAATATCGTCCATTTCTTACGGCAGTTAACTGTCTTTGTTTGGCTTTCTCAGAGGCAAACTCCTCCTTAAATCTTAGGCAAAAGTCGGCATAGTTGACAAAACTATCTATGTTTCCCGCCAGCCAATGTTCCGCCTTGCCTGCAAATACTCTAGGAAGTAACTCAAGTCTATAGTGCTCAGGTATCTGCATAAGCTCGAAACTGACATTCAGCTCTCTAAGGTACTTCTCTGCCGATTGGGCCTCGATATCGCCTTTGAATTTTGGTATGTGGGCGATATCAGCCATCCTAGGCATCTTGAAATCGGCTCTACGTCGAGGAGGAGATCCATCAGAACTGTCTCCCTCTCTAGGTCGCTTACCTCTATCTGTTCGAACTGTTCTTTCGACGCAGTAGGGACTTTGCACTACTCTAGGAGGTTCAAAGGTGACCGCTTCCGGGTTTAAGCTTCCACCCCGTTCAATGGAATCCGGGAGTACATCTGAAGTCGCTTCGGTTTGCAATTGCAGTCTTTGAAACTTATCCTGCAGTTCACGTACTCTTCTAATTATAGTTCCAGTTTGTTCATGGATCTCTTTTCGAAGGGACACTTCCAGTCTCTTGGTCTCTTCACGGAGAGAGCTCACTTTTTCTCCAGCAGTTGTTACAACTTCTTCCCGGAGATTCCGCGTCAATGCGTCGGCAGCCTCCATCTGCTCTCGTACAGTTTTTTCCATCTGCTCGGTCCTTTCCCCAAGGGTTTTTACCACTGAACTCATTGCTTCGACAGAGGCCTCTATATGTTTAACCCTCTCGGGATCTTCATTAGTAGCTTCCCCTCTAGACTGGACCAGCTCTAAGCAGGTATCTAGATTGCTCTTCATCTGCTCATGTTCTCTTTCTATCTCTCCACGCCACTCAGCTAAGGGCTCTAGTTGTTCTTCTACTACCCTTACTACCTCCTGTTGGCAAGAGATCCGGATTTTCTCCAACTCTTCTCTAACACTATCTCCTTGGTCAACCTTAAGCTGAGAGAAAAGCGTTCGCAACTCCTCTCTACCTTTCTCGGCTTCTAGCTGCCTTCTTTCTTCCTCTTCTTCCTTTTCTTTCTTTCTCTTTTCTTCTTGACTTTCCACCAGGACACGGAGAACTTCTAACTCCCTTTCTCTTTTCTCTTCAGCTTCTCTCTTCTCCACCTTTCTTTTCTCTTCAAGAGACTTTATCAGAGTCCTAAACTCCTGTACCTCTTCTTTTCTTTTAGCTTCTTCTTCTGCTTTCTCTCTGGCCTTTTAGATTCTTCTTCTGCTTTCTCTCTGGCCCTTTTAGATTCTTCTTCTGCTTTCTCTCTGGCCCTTTTAGATTCTTCTTCAGCTTTCTCTCTGGCCCTTTTAGCTTCTTCTTCTGCTTTCTCTTCTTTAATACCGGCTATCTCCTCTTCCTTCTCAAGGAGTCTCCTCTCCTCCATGGATTCGACCACCTGTCTCAGCTCTAACAACTCTTTCTTTCGAGTTTTCTCTAATTGAGCAGTTTCCCTTTTTCTTTGTTTTTCATCAGCTTGTCTACGCTCTTCTTCCTCTTTATTTTCTTTACGTCTCAGTTCTTCCTCATCTTTCTTACGCTCCTCTTTATCTTTCCTTAACCACTCCAGCAGCCAATGGTCTGATTGGGTCTTACTTGGAAGACTTGGTTCAAGCAGGGTCGCTACCAAGGGTGCTGATGAGCATGTTTTACACTTTACTTCTGCAACAGTCTCTGAGGTCTCTTCTTGCCCCTCACATCTCCAATGGAAATTCTTGAGACACTGGAAACACTGGAAGGACTCCATCTCGGCTCCAGGATCATCACAGCATGCGAACCCAGTCTCACCTTCCATGGTTTTTCTCCCTCTGCTCCGTAGACTCATTCCAGACGTTTCTTTTTCCATTTTGTCACACTCGAATATGTCACAACACTTTACCTTCGTGAATTCTGTATGGTTATCCCAAACCACTTTACCTTCACTACCTTCGTGAATTCAATAGACGAACACTGTCACTAGCACTTCAACCAGTGAGCTACTTCTAGTCCATATACGGCTTCACTATGTAAACAATCCGACCCCACGTTTTACAAGTCGAGGTAGTGAAGGTTGTTTTTGCAAATTCGGGCCCCACATTGGACGCCAAAAACTTTTGCAACGTCCGGGCGCCAGAGCACTGCACACTACACCACGGAGCGGTGCAAAAGTGTTCCCATATATGCTAGCTTGTAGCCAGCCGAAGACATGGACTCAAAGTATCTCAGGGCTTGCGGGGTTTAATATTGAAAGGTCAAAGGTCAACTTGTAAAAGTTTATTTATGTTTATACACGCATGTAAATAACCTGTTTAGCACATACGCTCTTAAATCCTCCTCAGTGAGGTACCGGGGCAGTATTAGTATACTTATCTAATTTAGGGGGGGAACCAACTAGTACAGGTAACCAATAGGAACCTTGGTAGTCGTCACATGCCACGCCGCCTGGGGACAACATGCGAAAGCGTCCAATCAATAGCGAGGGACGGGCCAAGGGCCCGCGGTTTCACAAAGGTGTTGGTATGAAAGGACGCCGCAAAGTCAATCAAGCTACGACAAGGGAACGGTTCGGTCCCTTGGTATGTCCAGTCAGTAGCAAGAGACGGCAAGGTACAAAGGGAAGGTCTGGAAGCACCCAGGAGACTTGGGCTTGGGCCGCCACGACCCAAGGTTAGCACACCAAGCTCTTATGGAGCAGACCAGGTAGGTAGGAAATCTGCTTTTCTTATCCTCCTCCTTCCTTCTCAAGGAAGCTATTGGATCCCGGTAGGGGGGACATCCAGACTAGATCTGGGAACCAGGTCTTTCGCAGTCGGCATCTGGCAGTCGACTCCGCTCCGGTCCTCCTGCTTTGTTTATATACTGTTTGGTGGCAGCACTGAGGCGGGTGGAGAAGATCGGAACTAAGCCTGGCTGCAGCGTTGCAAACTCCCTTCAATTCACGAGATGCAACTCGTGCGTTATAAAATATCAAGTTTAGCATTGTAAAAACCACTAGCATGTGGCGATATAAACTTAACACTTGTGTGCTAAACTGAACACGTTACATTAAAGAAATTACAAGATAAAGAGATTCAACAATGCAAGTTACAAATTAAACAACAATTACTGCACAAAAGATAACTGAATGCGTAAACCACGCAGGGTATTTAGCATGCTTTCTTTAACCAAAACGTGTGTGCCAGAACAATATATGCTTCATGCTTAACAACAATGCACTCAAAATTAGATAAAAGATAAATCAAAAGCGTAAGCCTCGCAGGGCATTTCTCAAGCATTAATAATTATATATTAAAGAATATGGCTATCACGCAGGATAGCTAAATGTGATGACCACGCAGGGTCGTTACAACACAACTACCACACCACATTCGTCGTAAATCATCGCTGCAGTCTCCAGCTAGCTACTTCAACCTTGGGTGTCGGTAGCACTGGTACGTTTAGCAGCTGGTTTTTCTTGTGTTGGCTGCAAGAGCATGTTAGAGGCATTCGAAAATTTATTGTAGAGTTGACCAATTTCATTACGGCTCGACCATGCAAGAGGGGACAAGGTATGTGTTTATAATATACAGGGTGGCTCAAAAGTAATAGCGCAAACTGACACAGGTGAAAGTATACAATAATAGAAGCAAGAAAGTCTCATTAAAAATGGGTCCGCAAACAAGCCGTTTTCGACATAATCGCACACATTATTAGCAGTTCTCCAAACTAGGACGACGTTTACAAACAATGAAGTCAGTGGCGGCTTGTAATCACACATTCGCGATTATCTCTAAAACGGCTGGTTTGCAGACCCATGTTTACTGACTCTTTTTTGTTTCTATTATCGTGTACTTTCACCTGTGTCACTTTGAGCAATTACTTTTGAGACACCCTGTTTATAATTTTTAGGAGTTCATCGTAACCTGCGAATATATCGACGACCTGTTCGTACTATTCACGATGCATTACAGGTTCTGATGTTCATAGCAATGTGACCCTGGTTCATTTAATCAAAGCTTACGTATATCTTCATCATTGACTGTAGCCGACCTTCCTGACCTAGTGGTTAGTACAGAGCACTACGACGTTGGGGTTCAAATCCTGGGACTAGGTGTTCTTGTGAGTGTCTGTTCATCATCTTCACCCTATCATAACTGATCCTCATCGTTGGGATATGCCAAAAGTGCCATAAAAGCGACGCAAAAAAAAATGAAAGTCAAAGTCGATAAAGTCAAGTCAAGAGGAAGGTGTTGCTACCACAGACTTACTAATAGGCGTACGAGGATAAAATTTGCAAAATATTGGCTATTTGCGGTTATAAACTAAATTGATAGCGAGAGAGAGAGAGAGAGAGAGAGAGAGAGTGTTGCATATTGTTAAAGAGAATGAAAAAAGCATAGGAACAATTGAATAATTTAATTTATAGTACTTATCACTTTGGAAATAATACGAGTACGTAGTAGTATAATTGCAAAAGAAAACAACAGACAATCATAGCAATTACTAAATTATGATATTCTTTGACACGTTATAAGAGAAAGCGTCTCAGGTTTGCTACACGGTGGATGCACATTGAGGTTTGGATCTAAACTGTAGGTCTAGTCCAGGTTAGAGTAACTGTGCATACAATGGACTTTAAAAGTCCAATTCAAACTCAAACGTTTTAAGATTATTATGTTAATGAGTAACGAGCGGAGCCAAAGGAAAAAAGTTTGTTGAGTGGATGAGTCTGGCATGGCAGGTTAGTCGGCACACGAGAGAGACAGAGAGAGAGAGGGGAGGGGAGAGTAGTAGAAGACTAGCTTCAGTGATAACGTGTGACGACGATAACACCAACCTTAATAATACGGAGCCTCCAAAACATGCTCTAACCGAAGAATCTCTAACGACGTCAGCAGGAGTTTTCAAGTTCAGTGTATCTTGGAATCAGAATCAGGATTCAGAAATCCTTGTATATCTGACGAAGACAGGAGCACCATTCATTAGGAGTGAAACCTTAGCGAACATTAAATTACCAACCGACGTCTACGAGGATCCTGATTTCGTAGTCTCCCTATCCGTCTCGCCTTCCAGGGTCCTGAGGGAAGGTTCCCGTTACTCAGAACGACTTTTCCTCGCGATGTAATCCGCAGCCTCCCAACAGGAGCTGCACCCTCCCTCCCGCCCCAGAACGAAAGGAATGTCTTTGATTATCCTAATCACAATTGAAATTCTCCACTTCCGTTGCCCCCCCCACGTCTTATTCTTCCTTGTTCCTTTTTTTTTTATGGAATTTGCAAGACACCTTTTATTCGTGTTGTAGAACAAATCTTGAGATAGGGTCGGGGGAGGGGTGTAGGGGGAGAGTCCCTCGTTTTCAAATTTCCACTCATTACGTTCGAAATGGGAAAACGCCGAGTTGGCTATCTCTCCAGGACGTTTGGGATTGTTTAAGTCCAATGAATGCAAATATAGCAGACTATCGAAACGAAAGAAAAGTCGCTGACATATTAGGCTGTAGGAAGGGAATTAATTTTGTTCTTCTCCAGTTTAAATGACATTCGGTTGGATGAAATCTCGTGAATCATATCAGAAGGAACTTCTCTCCACCCCCTTCCCCTGCCTCAGTCCGTCCCGCTTCGCTCGCTGCAAGGTTTTAATAAGGCAACGTAACATCTCTAGAAGAGTTTCTGGCAATTTAACAGGAATCTAACTCAGTGACAGCCAGTTTCTTTAACAAATATTTGCCCTTTAGGACGAGGCACTTCAATTATCTTGAAGTTCCTTTATTCCAAATCCTTTTAAACAGGCGGCTGGAAAGAATTATATCATGAATCCGCCAAGTTTTGCCTAAATGATCTGCTGAAGCTCCCATATAAACATTTTGAACGTTAGCAATTTTTATAAATCTGACCACTTCTGTAATGTTCTCCCTCGTTTCCATCACCTCTCGTGTCTTTATTTTCCAATTTTCGGCAACAAAGTAGTGGGATTGACTATAGGATGAGCACCACTTCTAAGTGTAGAAAAGGAGAGGCTATTTGATTGAACAATCCGATTTGCCTACACTTAAAACAATGGCAAGAGGGGCTTATACCCCAATTCTTCAGGTGTGATATGCCCTGATTTTTTAAGAATTTTGAATTCTAGTGTAGAAAAGGTGAAGCCTCTCAGACAGATTTGCCCATACTTAAAATTATGTCAAGTTCCATATGATCTTATTGTTTTAAGTGTGTTTTTCTGTCAAAATCCCAGGAGACCCAGTAGAGAATTGCGCATAGCCCCATGGTTTTTATTGCCTTGTAAACAAGAGGCTCGGGTTTGAATCCTGATAAAATATAATGCCTCCCCTGATGGTAAAGTGTTAATATTGGTGCCTTGTAAACAAGAGGTTCGGGTTTGAGGCCCGACAAAATGTGTAAGATTGAAATACATGTGGCAAAATAATATCTCTACACGTGAGATTTTGAGAATATTCACTGCTAGCTGATATACAGCTGAGGTTTGAAAGTGTGTTGTACAACAGCATAAAAATATACACACACACACACATATTTACTTCTGGTTTAAGTTCAATTGGACACCAGCCTCAACTCATATATCTAATACTAAGACAATGTAATTCTTCTAGAATTGCTATGTGACTCTCTCATTTCTTACATCATAAACATATGATTTTTCACCTATGAGAATAACACTACATATGGTGTCATCAGGTAATGCCTCATGGAATTCACAGATAATTTTAATGTTTGTCCTGTCATTCACCACAACTTGTTTTCTTTTTGAAGTGTTGATTACAAACATGGGTCTCTGTGCTTTGAATTCATCTGGTGTGTAATACATATCAGTATTGCCAGTAGTGACCCTTTTGTATGCTGTAAATGCTTCATATAATTTAAGGAAATCATCCTTGGAAATGTCTAAATTATAATTTTCTCTAGGAAATACCTCATTTCTGCCATTTTTAAGATATATGTTCTTGATGTTGCAGTTATCAAATCTACTTGAATTTTTTTCCTGATTATTGTGTCTTCCATTCTGAAACAATACCACCACAAAATCCGGCATGTCATATTGTATACTGGAGAATGAATTTGTAGCATCAAACTCATAATAAGTACCAGTTGCAGGCTTCTGTACACATTGATATGTATAAAATTGTAAAGGTACTTGTGGATTTTTTATTATATCTGCTTTGTATTTAAGAGCATAACTGGCTTCATATTCAACAACTGGGATTCTTAGCTCCAAAGTTTGAATAATGCATTTGCCTTCATCAGGTAGGGTATTGGGCAAAGCTTCCCCTGTAGAGTTTAATGTGCTGTACCTCAACAAAGCATTATTATCATTGGCAGCTCTTCTAAATGTGATTCTTAAACCACCCTTCCACATAATATCTTTGTAATCTGAGAAGAATCCTGGCAACAGGCGCATAGGGAACAGCACTGTGTGGCTCTTAGATATAATTTTATCACCAGCCTCAAATCCACCTATTTTGTAGTAAGAAGCCTCGGTTTTGGATAATTTTAGTGTGGCCAAAGCTGTGGAGGTAATGCCGGGATAATCCACTCTGTTTATAACAACACCATGCTTTCTGATCTCAATTTCAGAGAACAGATGCGGCACAAAATTATCTACCAATCTTATATTTGAATTTGCCGGATAATCTGTTCCATCGAGCTTTACAACATCAAATTTGATGTATAGATCTGCTCTGTGGGGGTGTATAAAGCCATCCCCTACATCAAGATCAACCTCAATTTCTGTGTTGGGTTGATTTAAATTTGCAAATGTCCTCCTGTTTGGGGGGAATGATTGTAGCTCATAACTCTCAATATTTTCCATTTTTTTTGTATGTATTTTTATTTAAATATTAATCTCTATGATTGCAGTTGTTGTGGCTCCAGCAATATCAACTAATTCTTCTTTTTCATTAGTGACCATCAATTCAATATAATCTATTCTATTATGGCACACAGGAAAATATAATGTTGGGGATGGAGTGTAGATGATTGGCTCCATAAATTCAGAATTAGGTTTGAATGTTGCAATGATGCCAGTTTGTTTGTGAGTGCCTATCCCATTTGATTTGGTGATCATACCCTCAGCCACATTACAGTGAATATTCAGAGTCTCTATGGCTAAGAATTTAGGTATATAAATAGCAGTGTGTTTGATGGCCGCTTCAAGTTTTGTGTTGTTCTCAAAGCCTAACAGCTCTCCTATAGTACCCAGATCCACTGTTTCTGTAGCAGATACAATCTCTACTCTGTGAGTGACAGAATTTTGAGTTAACCCATTAGTGCATAAAGTTTGCAGATGATTTTTTTGTAACTTTTGATAAATTCTTTACTTTTTAGCCACCATTTAGTATTTTTTTAATGTTTGTAGATCATTGTATCTTGTAGCCTAAGAGGGAGTGGGCATCCGTAAAATCGAATCACATGCCTGTAGAACACTGCACCTCAAAATATTTTGCCATGTTTCTTTTAGGTTAGGTATAGAGTAATAAAATGAATAATATTTTCAGAAAAATCGCTATTTTTAAGTTTCTAACTCACAAGCCAAAACAAATTTAATATCTCTAATGATTGAACATTATAATATGATGTCAACTCGTGCGGCGGCATTGGGAGAGAGGGGAGACAACCGAGAAATTGGATTACATACGTGGGAAATATTGGACTGTCAAGTATGTTCAAATATAATATTTTCAAAATCCTTAAATTTGTATTCGAAAAGTCAAAGTAAATTAAATATATTTTAATATTTTATTATCATCTTATGTTTGCACAAAGATAGTGAAACACCCAAGAAAATCAAATCACATGACTGAAGAACACTGAACTGAAAATATTAGTTATAATATGTATCATGTAGAATATTTTCAAGAAATTCAAAACCTTAAGTTTGTGCTTGATCAAAGATACATAATATCGTTATTTACACAGTTTGAATATTCTTCAAAGTACTTTCTGAGACACTCCTTACCTCCCTAATATGTATGATAGTCTTTGAAGCATTTGGGATGTAACCCTACATCACACTTTTGACACATGTATTTAGCTTTTCCTTCGCAATAACGACACTTCTTTTCTGTCGACACAGGAATGATCCAATGACTGCGTTCGTCGAAACGAATATCTGTATTGGGAGCACCAGGCTGTCTTCCTCTTCGTGATTCTGTTCCGTAGCTTTTCAGTGGACTGACACACACATTCCTCCGAAACTTCAGAAGACTTTGAGATTTTTCATTAGATGGCATCACTTTCCGCATAAGCAACCATGAATTCACAATTGAAACGTCAAGCATGTAAGCAAAAATGGGCTAGTACCATTTCTTTTGGTGTATTCTTGTTCTGTATTTTGCAACCATTTGATCAGTGAGATCAACTCCACCCATTCCTTTATTGTACGATCTAAGAACTGTTATTTTGCTTTTCTTCTCTTTGGACCATCTTGAGCAGGTACCCATTTCGTTCTTTTCATAGTTCGTTGCAACAGTAACAACATTGTTATCTTTCCACCGAACAACAAGAACATCATCACAGGTACGAGAATCAACACTTCCACGTGGCAGCTTACACATGCCTTTTCTACTCATTACAGGGCACTTTTCTACACGCCCTTCCTGAACAGTCCCTGTAGCTCAATAAGCTTCCTCTGCCAGATATCTAAGCAATTTTACAGATGTAAAGTAACTATCAAAATAAATTTTAAATCCCTGTTTAGATGGTATTTCAGCAAGCTTGATGAAAGAAACAACCGTATCTCCCCTACACCAAACTGTTTATCTTGATTTTCTTCCTTGCCAGTGTATATTTTGAAGGCCACCATATAGCCAGAAGCAGTACACAATGCCCAATTCTTGAAACCGAATCTAATCGGTTTACCTTTTATATACTGTTTGGTGTAATGTTTCCCATAATAAGGAATCATGCTTTCATCAATTGATAAATGCTCTTCTAGACCTCCATGGATCTTGAAGTTCTTGTTCAGTTCCTCAATGAGTAGTCGCAACTTGTATAAACGGTCTGACACATCAATTTTGGAGTTGTTATTGAAATGTAAATTGTGTAAAATTGTTTCGAATCGGTTACAACGTATGCTGTGTGATAAAATGTTGGGCACATCTTCTTCTGTGGACCAGTACATCGGCTTGTTCGGGTATTTTGCATACCCGGATAAGATCAATCCACCAATAAAATCCCAAAATTAAGGTTCGGTTAAGTTGAGAGCAAAGTTTTTCTGAGATGCATATCTGTTACTTTCTTCTATAATAATATCAACAAGACGTTTTGAGAAGTTGAGCCGAAAAAACTGCAAGAGTGTTTGACAGGTTTCAGCATCTGCAGAAATGGGCTTTTGCGAGCATTGTACAGTGCGTCCATTTCGATCTTCAGCCGAGAGATCGGGAGAAGCGTTTCGGGCGGCGCTGGCGGAGATACCGACATTTGCGGCCTGTATTGCCCGCTAATTTTTATGGACATACGCAGACATTTATATAAATATTGGAAAACGAGCACTAACCTGTGTTATAATTTATCATCTGTAATTCATCCAAGTTCTGCCCTTATATACACAAAAAAATACGCTTTAGAAACGATGTTAAGAGCCACAGATAATAAAACATTTTAATCATAGTTTTGACCAGTAACGTCCTGCTTAAGTTTATATCCTTGAAAGAGTTTTGTGCCGATGGGGATCGTTTGGAGGTTTCGAATGTGCAACACTGTATCAAGATTACGCTGTAGACGAAACCGTTAAAAGTCAATGGTATTCGTGAGCTTCCTTGCAATCCGAAATCTCCGAGCTCGAGTTTTTTGTTCCTTCGCGACAGAGCTGTGAATATAGTGGCGAGCAGATGTAAACCAAGAGCGTGTTAATTTCGTACTGTGCGCAAGAGTGTTATTATTGGTTACTTGCCGTTACTTGTTTGTGTTATTGCAGTGTGTATGTGTGTTGTGTCAGTGAGAGGGTTGTAATACCAGCCGCAAGGTGCACGTTACGAGGGGGGCTGATAAGTTCTCGGCCCGACCCAGAAGGACTTTAGCTACAAGCACGAAAGTTTCATGCTATTCAACGTATTCTCCCCGAAAGTCTACACACTTGGCACTTGGTGGATATCAGTTTGAACAACTCTTATAACACAGGTTAGTGCTCCTTTTGCAATATTTATATAAATGTCTGCATATGTCCATAAAAATAAGCGGGCATTACAGGCCGCAAATGTCGGCATCTCCGTCAGCGCCGCCCGCCACGCTTCTCCCGATCTCTCGGCTGAAGATCGAAATGGACGCACGGTACATTTAGTTTTGAATTTAGATCACCTTTTCTCCATTTCAAGCAAGGTTGTTTCGTCATAGAAAGGCTTCTTCTTTTAGTTGCCGGTTCCGCTTCACATTCAGACGATGTACTTGCTGTCTCCTCAGGCCTGTCATCGACCATCACATCTTCTACTATACGTTTTGCTACTTCTTCCTGAAGCTCACACTCACTCAGAAGAAGCCTCCTTCCCAAGTGATTTAGGTTACCCTCGTGCTCGTCATCAGACTTATCACTGTCCGCATCAGTTTCTTTGTCATCCTCTGGCGGGACCACATACAAAACATGTTGACTTGCCACATTACGGACATCATCTTCTTCATCTTCTAACGTCTGAATAATATAAGCAACAGAAAGCCTAGAACAGAAGATAGAAAATAACGTAGGACCGGCAGAAAAACAGAAAAATGTAAACAATTATAAAAATACTTATTACTTCCTAAATAAAGTGTAAATAAAGAGTCAAATCTACGTCTGTGTGCATATGATACGATTTTTCGGATCGCGCCGAATGAGCACTTACAACATTATAACATTACAAAGCTCTTATTTCACAATTATCAGAGAATAATTGACAATGTCTTAAGAACACATGTACATGAAAATCAAAGTAAAATCCTTGTGTTAGATATTTAATTTCAACAATGTACTTACCCTCTGCGATAACGAGGGCTAGTACAAGCCGCCATACTTCTTCATTTTACGTCTGGGAAACCGTATTAACAAGTCCTGGCAACACATGAATCTGGTTTTCATTGTTGAATGTTCAAAGTGCATATTGAAGGAAACCAGTAGCAAAATTATTTGTTTTTTAATTATTTACTCAGGAAAATAATTACATCCGATTTTTCAGATCACATGCTGTAATGGGGTGTTAATATTGGTGCCTTGTAAACAAGAGGTTCGGGTTTGAGGCCCGACAAAATGTGTAAGATTGAAATACATGTGGCAAAATAATATCTCTACACGTGAGATTTTGAGAATATTCACTGCTAGCTGATATACAGCTGAGGTTTGAAAGTGTGTTGTACAACAGCATAAAAATATACACACACACACATATTTACTTCTGGTTTAAGTTCAATTGGACACCAGCCTCAACTCATATATCTAATACTAAGACAATGTAATTCTTCTAGAATTGCTATGTGACTCTCTCATTTCTTACATCATAAACATATGATTTTTCACCTATGAGAATAACACTACATATGGTGTCATCAGGTAATGCCTCATGGAATTCACAGATAATTTTAATGTTTGTCCTGTCATTCACCACAACTTGTTTTCTTTTTGAAGTGTTGATTACAAACATGGGTCTCTGTGCTTTGAATTCATCTGGTGTGTAATACATATCAGTATTGCCAGTAGTGACCCTTTTGTATGCTGTAAATGCTTCATATAATTTAAGGAAATCATCCTTGGAAATGTCTAAATTATAATTTTCTCTAGGAAATACCTCATTTCTGCCATTTTTAAGATATATGTTCTTGATGTTGCAGTTATCAAATCTACTTGAATTTTTTTCCTGATTATTGTGTCTTCCATTCTGAAACAATACCACCACAAAATCCGGCATGTCATATTGTATACTGGAGAATGAATTTGTAGCATCAAACTCATAATAAGTACCAGTTGCAGGCTTCTGTACACATTGATATGTATAAAATTGTAAAGGTACTTGTGGATTTTTTATTATATCTGCTTTGTATTTAAGAGCATAACTGGCTTCATATTCAACAACTGGGATTCTTAGCTCCAAAGTTTGAATAATGCATTTGCCTTCATCAGGTAGGGTATTGGGCAAAGCTTCCCCTGTAGAGTTTAATGTGCTGTACCTCAACAAAGCATTATTATCATTGGCAGCTCTTCTAAATGTGATTCTTAAACCACCCTTCCACATAATATCTTTGTAATCTGAGAAGAATCCTGGCAACAGGCGCATAGGGAACAGCACTGTGTGGCTCTTAGATATAATTTTATCACCAGCCTCAAATCCACCTATTTTGTAGTAAGAAGCCTCGGTTTTGGATAATTTTAGTGTGGCCAAAGCTGTGGAGGTAATGCCGGGATAATCCACTCTGTTTATAACAACACCATGCTTTCTGATCTCAATTTCAGAGAACAGATGCGGCACAAAATTATCTACCAATCTTATATTTGAATTTGCCGGATAATCTGTTCCATCGAGCTTTACAACATCAAATTTGATGTATAGATCTGCTCTGTGGGGGTGTATAAAGCCATCCCCTACATCAAGATCAACCTCAATTTCTGTGTTGGGTTGATTTAAATTTGCAAATGTCCTCCTGTTTGGGGGGAATGATTGTAGCTCATAACTCTCAATATTTTCCATTTTTTTTGTATGTATTTTTATTTAAATATTAATCTCTATGATTGCAGTTGTTGTGGCTCCAGCAAAATCAACTAATTCTTCTTTTTCATTAGTGACCATCAATTCAATATAATCTATTCTATTATGGCACACAGGAAAATATAATGTTGGGGATGGAGTGTAGATGATTGGCTCCATAAATTCAGAATTAGGTTTGAATGTTGCAATGATGCCAGTTTGTTTGTGAGTGCCTATCCCATTTGATTTGGTGATCATACCCTCAGCCACATTACAGTGAATATTCAGAGTCTCTATGGCTAAGAATTTAGGTATATAAATAGCAGTGTGTTTGATGGCCGCTTCAAGTTTTGTGTTGTTCTCAAAGCCTAACAGCTCTCCTATAGTACCCAGATCCACTGTTTCTGTAGCAGATACAATCTCTACTCTGTGAGTGACAGAATTTTGAGTTAATACTATACCTCTGGGTAATTGAGCATTTAGAGTGGACAGATTATATTGCCCTGGAGTGATGACAATTTTTTGATCCCCTACTGCAATTTTGTTGTTGTGGTGTGTAATATTAGGGATCAAGTACATGCCATAAAATGCTCTGAGAGCTATTGTTTTGGGATACACTATATCATCATGCAATTTGAGTTTCAATATTGAATTTTGGCTGGTGAGATGGAATACCCCCATGATGTTTTAAATACCACAAGGCTTTTTGAAAATTTTCAATTGATGGTTTATTTATTTGAGACATATATCTAAGAACAGATAAACACAAATGTCCACAATTAACATCTTTGAAATTTTGAACACGGGCATTATTGTAATAAAGATTAGCTGATTTTAGATATTTTATTAAATTTTCAGGTGGAACACCTCCAAATGAATCAAACACAAATGCCTCATCTTTTAAATATTTAAGATAACAGATCCAGTGAGTGCCCTGATTTTTGTACTTATCCAAATTAACAATACCACACTCTTTGTTGAGTGGTTGTTCTGGCAAAGAATCAGACATGTACACACCTCTAAAATTTTTGATGCCCAGTGGCTTGATTAAAGCTTCAATATCTTGGTTTGTAAGCGGCTCTTGTTTTTTTTAAACTTATTCATGGCTCTCTTAACACCTTTGCCTTGTTTCTCAATGGCCAGGTTATGGCGCTTCAATTCATCTAATTCTGCCCTATTTTTCTTGGCATCTATTACTGTTTTTGCTATAGCAGCTGATCCCCCAGCCAAGCTCCCAACAGCCCCGAGAGCAGCTAAGATGGCCGGGATAGTAAATATGAAGCCACCCACATGTGATTTTTTCTTGATTGCTGTAATTTTTTTAATTGGGGGGTACTAAACAACAATTTCATACCATGTCCCTTTGCAATACAAGATTTTTTTTCAAAAGGCTATCAATAGACCCAAGAGATTTGAGACCTGAGTAGTAGATATCTACGCCAGTGGATGTTTGTGCCCTCGGGCGTTTAATATTCGCAATTCATTTGCAAGTACTTATAACTAATTTGCACGGGTTTTAATTAATTCGCATGTACTTAGAATTCATTTGCACGTACTTAGAATACTTTACATTTATGTATTTGCATGTTTATAACTTTTTATGAATATATATTTATTTATTTTATGAAAAATATGTATATAGAAGGTAATTAGAGGTACTAAACGCTATGCATATGGTTTTATATTCATTACTGCAAAGTATGTAATGTATCAATCGATAATAATTAATGTTTATAATATTGAAAATAAGTTTTCTATGGTTTATGAACCGCTATGAACGGTGGTAATGGCTGTAGGTACAGGTTCAATTACGATTGGGGACGGTCCAGGTACTCGAACCCGCGATATGTAACCAGGGAGTCGTAACGTACCCAATTTGCGTTACACGGTACGTTCCATTTTGTAGGAGGAAGAGTATGGTTCAACTGCTGGTACCCATGTAACGTAACGAAATGCAATATCTTATAGAGTGACGTTACAAGGAACGTAACAAAATGTATTATGGTAGATATTAACGTTATAAAGGAACGGAACGAAATGAGCACATTGGAACATAACGTAATATGCAATATGGTATATACTACCGTTACAAGGATACAAGGAACGTAGTAACGAAATGCATTGTGGTATATACTAGCGTTACAAAAAAACGTAACGAAATGCAACATGGTAGTAAATAACGGTACATAGGAACGTAATGAATGCAATCCTCCGTAACGGAACGAAGTGAAAGGCAATATGGTTAATTAACGTTACATAGGAATGTAACAAAATGTAAACCACTGTAGCGGAACGGAACAAAATGCAGTTGGGTACATACCATCTGCATAAGGAACGTAAATAAATTCAGTATGGTAGATGTTAACGTTACAAGGAAAGAACAATTCACAAATGTTTGCTAGTAACGTTATAGGTGCGTGACAAATATAATCTATTAAACATCAAGGAAGAAAAAGGAATAGCCCAAATCTCTTGCCATTCATTGGAACATTGCGAAAAATAACTCAGTATATTGTGTGGGATTAATGTTTCGTTAAAAATATGGTTGTTTGTAAATTAATGAATTTCCACCAGGGTTGTTAAAGGATCAGGAATTTTAAATCAATTCAATTCAGGTTCAGCAGGGAATATTAGCAAGCATAAATGGATCTGGACCGTAAAGAGCCTTTTTATGTTTAAGGTATTTAAATAAGTTCCAGGAACCTTTTTTCTGGATCAATTGAAATACGGCACAGGGTCCTTCGTTCCGGATCAATTTAAAGACGGTCTAAGTTCCATATTTGAAATGAAACAATACGCAACTTGGACCGAATTTACACTGTGATAGAACAGGTTCCGGTATTGTTGCGGAACCCAATAGAACCCATTAGTTGATGGGTTCGTGGACGTTTAAAAACCCTGATTTGAAAATTACACTTTTGGCTCGAAATTGAATAAACCTTCCATGTAGTGTAGAAATGAGTAGCCATAGGCGTGCGCACGAAGTCCAAAGGGGGGGTTAATGCCCCGCCCTAATCATGGACGTCTGCAGATATTTTCGACGGAGGGAGAAGCGAGGTATTTTTCCATGGGGCATATTACCCCGATAATAGTGTTGCCCCCTCAAGAAACACCACTTGAATTCGAAATTATCGCATTCCTGCATACCCATTATAATAATTAATGTAAATTACTATGACTGGAATCAAATTATACGTGTGAAATATATACTTTTAGCTGACATTCGTTTTCTAAAGGAGAGAGGTGGCCATCCGCACCCCCCTTTCAGATTTCCATGCCCCTATATTATTATACTTTAATCCAGAAATTTAGGGGAGAGGAATTTTATCGCCGGTTATTAAACTATATTATGCTCTTGAAGAAAATGAAGTATTTTTAAGCCAATGAAAGTTCACAAAACAACTACGGCTAAAGAAGGTGCAGTGGCGCAACCACAGGGGGGGGGGAGATTGGGCCTCAACCTTGGACGGAAATCAATTCTAAGGGGTAAGGTTGCAAACATTGAACTATGGAAAGAAAGGTTGCAGAATCTAAGAGTTGCAGGACAAAACGATACTAAAGACGGATTTAGTTTTCACGTCTTTCGTGCATTATTTCTTCCAGACGGTCAAGAGCATCTGCAAGGAGGCACAGAAGGGCAATTGCCCCCTTTCGATTTATATCTTTATACAAATGTAAATAAAGTTATATAAAATTGTCTAGCTCGTTTCGCTCGCAATATCTGCTTTTCTTACAGTCTTGTCAATTTCAAACCCTTAGCTATAGTGGAACCATGAGCAAAACAACCTGCGCAGACCCACGACTCCTGTACACCATACTCCCGCTTGTAGGGGAGGGGGAGAGTGGACCATGCTTCCTTATGGCCCGAGGTGGAGGGAAGAAGGGAAAGCTGCGCGGGGACTTTTCGTCCCAAGGTTTTTTTCCTTGTGGTCGATGTATAGGGGACGGCGGCAGTCAGCCCTGGACGCCGAACGATGTAAATAGAAAAAAAAATGTAAAAGAGAATGTCATGGGCCTCCATGATTTTTTTGCGCCATATTAAATCAATATTGTTTTCAGTTTGCAAAAATTTGGATCTAAAAGTTTTCTTGATCGCTTCGCTAGCAATTTATTTTCTGTAATGCATTGTAAATTACCAGAGGGAGAAGTAACAAGAAGTAAGTACGTCAGACTATTACAAACAGTTGAGTCTTAAATGTATGAACAATTGTTTGGGGGAGAAGAAGCGCACACATTTCAGAGGCATATTTTTTGTTGTGGGGCGAATGAATTCATTATGTAATGTATTAATATAGGCTATATAAATTGTGTACGTATAATAATAGTGCCATTATTACTACTATTATTAATAGTTTATCCAAGTACTCCCCCCGCAGACAAGAATTTGTGGTTACTCCTCTGAGGGGGTGCATCATTTTCTATGTAATTGAAAACTATCGCGCTTCGTTCTCTGGCAAATTTCTTAAAAATAAAAGTAAGGACATTTTGAACAGGACACTTAATAACATAATGGCGATGTCTTCCATTCCTAACTCCCAGGTGTGGGCAGACGTTGTAACATGCACTTTTAGTGACCATTGATTTCTACCATAAATTGCTACTACTAGATAGTGAACATAGAAGTGCATGTTTGGACACACGCCAGAGATTGTGCTTATGGCAATGGTCATCGTTAGTGCTCGAAAGTTGATGTGTGTGTGTGTTCAGTAGACTTTCAGCTATGCAATTGCGGGCGCGCACTTATGTGTGTGTAACAAATTTACTTTGTTTTTATATAGTCTTGTGCAACGTACGCATACTGTACTTTAGCGAGGACAAGAATTTACATGACCCCAACTCAGCCATGCAAAAATTAAACTTTGATAGTTATTGGAGCCCATTTTAATATTACAATTGTGGGTTCAGTATTTTTGAGGTATCGATAAGACATGTGGAACGACTGATTCTAACAAAATGAGTCAAGTTCAAAAGATATGTGGATGCTATTTGTCATCTCCATTTACATTCCATGCTGTTACACGGGATGATTTGGTAGTAGAGTGATTGACTATTCGGTTTCCATTCTTCAAAAACTCATTGTCCAGAACATTAGAAAGTAACATGCTGATTTGGATACACACACAGGCAGACACGTGCGTCCATCAAGGTAATTAATGTACATTAATTTGCATTTGCGTGCGTCTTTTGATAATTTATCAGATGCCATGCAATAATTACTTAGACAAGATAATGACAATGATGTTGCCATTTTTTGATATTTTATTAAGAGAATTTTATAACAAGAGAACTAAACTTATCCTTAGGAAGTAGCGTGTTTGAAAAACAAGAATTGATTTTAGGTTACATATTAGGAGGCTAACAGTAACGTCTGTTATTGAGTGGTGTTCCTGAGTAATGTGCTCTAAATGTTACATTTTGAGGTACATTCTAAAATGGCTGTCAAATTTATCATAAAAAATCTAAAAATTTACACTAATCTCTCACAAAGAAACAGATATCATGGGAATTAATACAATAAAAAAAAATTAGGATTTGTTCACCAACCAAGGAATAACAATATTTGCCATATATTCAACTCCCTACAACATCGAAGCTCAATTTTTTTTAAAAAAATATCTTCGGTATCGTAGATGTGTGATACAAAGTGGAACAATTTTGAAAAAATACAATTTAGTCAGATATTAAATTATGAACGTTGGACTTTACATAGCAGCAACATTAATATTCGGATACACTTAATAAAATAAGGAACAAAGGAAGTAGCTAAAAATGAGTACATAAAAAATATTACGTGGTAGAGTGGCACAGCACGCTACGACGCCAGGGGTTCCGGTTTCGAATCCCGACCTGTGCAGGAGTGTTCTTTGTGATTGTCCCTTCATCAGTTTCACCATTTCGTCGCTCATACTCATCGTTGCTTTCTTAACCGCCAGATTACCATTTCGGATGTACAGACGGGATCAAATGAAATGTACTTCCGTTTTCCTACCAACTCAGAAGCGAGTTGGAAACTCTTCATTGCTCCTGTATAGATAAGAAAGTGGGGGAGGGCAATAGCAGACAAGGCCAGCACGCAAACTTGTTTCCGGCAAAGCGTCTTGTTGGAGTCTTGGCAGTTTGTGGAAGGATTTTGTGTTCCTCCCCCACCCCAACCCCGCCTTTCTCTCTCTCCTTGAGTTTGTGTTTGTGTGTGTGTGTGTGTGTGTGTGTGCGCGCGCCGACACCTGTTTCATTTTAAGTTTGACGTATTTTTATTGCATCGACTAATTGCTGTCATGACTGGAAATGAAACAGGTTAGCAATGGAGACATAATGAGGGATCAAAAATACAAAAATTCCGGGCATGAGTACTTAGTAGTAGTAAAGGTAAGGTAAAGTTCGTCGTGCGTATAGAACCGTGCCATGAAGGCACATTTAAGGGTTCGTGGCAGTAGGGTGTCGCATATTCTCGAGTTCGGACATTTTGGAGGTCATATGACCAGCACCACGCTCCAGCCGTCTTTACTCCCCAAGGATGTAGAAGAAACGAGAAAATAAAAATGTTTTACATTCTGCGTATGTGACAAGTAATTTTTTGGATATTGTCTTTGAAGTATCTGTTAACATCCTAACCCGCAATTTTGTTTAAGGATAAAACTGGTTGAAGGCCGCGAGTGTTCCTGAGAAGTAATGAACATATCACAGAACGCGCAATAGTTTAGCTCGCGTTTTTCTGAAAAAAAGAAAGAATGATATACAAATCAATTCTACGAATGCTTACGTCATTGTGACCATGGAGTGCATTTTGCACACTAACGAGGATCTGGCGTCATGACATAAGGTCAGTATAATGGTCTGTGGGGTTTGGACTGTGTCCTATCCATTTACGTTTGTAGTTGTCCTTTCACAAATTTCATCTTAACACACCTTTCATACTTATCTTTGTGATTACCCAAAAGTGGAAGAAAAGCGAAATAAAATAAATAAACACATCGATTATTGTGTCCCTGCGTTTTTCAATCTTTCTTCATGACCGAAAATTTATGTTTCACTGATGTAATGCATCACTTTAATCATGTGAATTATTTTCCGTCATCGTTGTGTGCTTAATCATTCCTTAAAGCATAGACTCTAATGCTGTTGTCCTTAGTGTAATTGATCTTATTGTGTGGAAGTTTTGATGTGGACAAAATAATGGTGAAGAATAAATCTCAATTGATTGTTCGAAATTTAAAATATAATAACTCCGAGGTGACGCATATTAACTGTTCTTAGTTCGATGTCAAAGAACGATTTCTCCTATACATTAAGAAGGATTCCGGCCTCCGTGGTAGAGTGGTTAGCACAGCTTGCTTAAACACCGGCTTTGGCATTGTGTTCATTCGGTGTTCATTGTGAGTGTCCCTTCATTAATTTCATCATTTCATCGACCATCCTCATCGTCGCGTTTAGCCAAAAGTGGCACAAGAAGCGAATTAAAATAAAGCAAATCAATCAATCAATCGATCATAGGGTCTCCGGTTTCATAGAGCAGTATGCAAAGCACTTCGTCATGGATGCCCTCAAAATTCAAATAATAATTTGCAACAGAAAACCTGATATTAGAGTATTTTAATAGTTTAGGCATATTAACAATTCACGTCAACCAACAATAAACAATTTATTGATTGATTTTCTTTTATTATACTTCGCTTTTTGTGCCACTTTTGGCTAATTTGCAAAGATCAAACATTCATGGCCAGGCCAGGATTCGAACCCGGAACCCCTGGTTCTGAGATTTCGGCCTGTGTATGGGGTTGGTGGCCATCCACCGTCGTGAGGAAATTGAGGAGCTACAAATTAGTAGCGTGACGCGGCCATGGAAACCTGCAAAGACTGAAGACCACAGATTAGCTGAAGACTTGTCTTGTTAACCACGCGTCACCCCATAATTCCAACCTCGGCAGGTGGAAGTGAAGCCGGCAGTCGGTAGGTAGGACGTGGCCCTCACGGACCGTTGCGTCACGGGTTATTATTATTATTATTATTATTATCATCATCTTCAATCAAATAAAGCTTTATCGTTATATATTACCGTATTTCATCGCATAATCGTCGCACCCTGTTTTTCAATCCAAAGAGAGAGAGGAGGGGGGGAAGGCAGAACACAAAATCCTTCCACAAACTGCCAAGACTCCAACATAAAGCTTGCTGGAAACAAGTTTCCGTGGTGGCCTTGTCTGCTACTGCCCTCCCCCACTTTCTTATCTATACAGGAGCAATGAAGAGTTTCCAACTCGCTTCTGAGTTGGTAGGAAAACGGAAGTACATTTCATTTTATCCCGTCTGTAAAGCAGTCCCAATGTCTGCTCCAAGTTGCACAGCTGCTTTCAGAGCCCTTGGTTTGAGAAGGGGGTGGGGGTGAGGAAAGGGTCTTGATTTTTCATACCGAAGCTCCTTCATTTCTTTCTCCCATTTATCTTGGTTGAATTTTCTGAGATACGGAATTTACCTCATTTTGCTTTTCATTACGTTTTATTGCGTTACCCACGGTACGCTTACATGTACTTAACATTTTCAATTTCCTTGCACGTACCGACACCCTTTGGTTAGATACGGCAAATATAAATAGCTGTCGTTCGTCAAATGTTGTTTTTTTGTTTTGTTACCCATTTTTCTCGTACTTCAGTCAGGGATCAATGCAGTTACTCATAACAGATGTAGTCAGGAAGTAGCATGAATTGTTCTTTCCCCGCATTGTAGTTGACCGGTAAAAAACTATGTAACAGTAACAGAAGGCTTTCAAGATTTGTCTGAATATTAAAGTGATCTTTTTTTTCACACCCAAATATAAATAACTAATTTCAGATTTGAAAACGTAACAGGGGTGTAAGGGGTGACCTTCCACGCAGTACATACACCCAATCGTCAAAATCAGTTCCACGTAGTACACCCTGGGCTGCCTTTTGCTGACTAACAAGTCTCTGGCGACTGGCCAGTATAATTCTGTATGTTCTCCTGCTTTTTGTCATGTGTGCTGAGTGCCCCTTTACAGCCTCAGCTTTTAACCTAAGTCAGAATATTTTCATATTTCAGTTATGCGACCTTACAGTTATGTTATTTGTTGTGGTAAGGGGCTGGACCCAGTATAACGTGGCGGGTGCAAAATAGCCTAAGTGCTGAAACACCCAAAATTAAAAAAAAAAAGAAAAACGTAACAGGGAATATAGCTTTAATAAATGCGTATAAATATTTCACAATGGATTATATTTATGTACATGTTGTTAATTGTGAAATATTGTGAAGAAATGAAACAAAATGCTACGTTTCGGTTACTAATGTGAGCCACTGTATATGTAATGTTTTTATTTCATTAACAATGTACAATGGTCAAATACAACTTTGCAGACCTCCGTGGCGGAGCGGTTAGCACATCGCAATACGACGCCACAGGTCCCGAGTTCGTATCCCAGCCTATGCATCATTTTCATTTTTCTTTGTGATGTCCTTTCGTCAATTTTGTAATTTCATCACCCATCCTCGTCTTCGCGATTAGCCAAAAGTGGCAGAAAACCAAAGTTAAATATAACAAATCAAAATCAAACATTACTTGGCATGACAAGAATGGATAGGTTATTTTGAAGCTGCTGTTATTAAAATCAAATTTTATGTAGCTTTCCTAGACAGAAGTTTCAAACACAGAAACTGATTGATTGGATAACGCCTGTGGATTCCTACTCGAGCAGAAAATGTATATGTTTCCATTTATTACTTACAACAATAGCAGACTGATTTCCCGCTAAATCAAAGAAAACTTGCATTCACAGTTACAAATTGACGTGTTGAATGATTTCTCTCACTCCAATTCTGCTTAATCGAACAGCACACCACAACGTGGGTCATTAAATATTTGCAACTTACTCTCGAGTTCCTCAACTAAAAATAAATTGACTGCGAAACAAGACCTCGTCTGCGATAACTATATACCACGTTATATGAAGAGTATACGCAAGTTGAAATTCCATCATAATAATTTGAATTCTTCTAGTAGCTACAAACATATTTTTTCATACATATTTTCTTAGCAAAATATGAAGTTCCTCACTTCAACAAGGATAACATATACACAGTATTCCACAAGAGTTTTTAGTTCGAGCTAGTCGTAATATGAATATACACGTCACTTCATTACTTAGTTTAAAAAAAGTGCCAGGCAATGTGAATTCGACGGCATGCCTGAAATTATTTGCAGTATCTCATGTATCAAGGGGGCTTTTTAAGTAAAATGAAGGACACATACCACATGCTTGGGTCAATTGAGAGTAGTAGAAACGTAATTATACTGCATGTTGCAACTGAAACAGTATCCTCGAAGCCGAAGTCGTTGAGTGATCCACTCATAAACTCTCTACCAAACATTTCAAGTTCGAGTAGACACCTGGGCATGAGCGTTTTCTTTGGTAACCATCCCTTCATAGATTTAATATGATCATCATTAATGTTCATAGTCGCGATTATCTACAAGTGGCAGAAAAGCGATACAAGAACAATACAAAAGTAGAAGAAACAAAAGAGGATAAAAGGATGAACTTAGTTAATGATAGGAAGTTTTATAAAATTACTGTTTCTTGAAGAATCTTGTCCTTTGTTCCGATTGTATTTCTCAGTCACACGTTGCTCAATGTCCATGTCGACTGTCGTTCTTACATTCTTGAAAATTACTTTAATGTCTGCCTATGCTCTTCTTTCAAACGTGGTAGGCGCTCTGTCTGTTTCTACACCACAAAGTTTAATTCATCTCCTGTCCAAAAAGGCACGAATTACTGAAAGTAATTTTCAAAATTGTAAGCAGATGAGGGCCCTTGTAAAATACGTGTACTGTCCTTTTATTCGCTTAGTTTTGAGAATCACTCTCCATACAATTGTTGCCTACTTCAGAGTCCAAAGGCCCTGTCTAGCTACAGACCAGTTGCGCAAACGCGGTTTCATTTGTTTCGTACACAAATTCCATCCTTTATACGTATTTTGTACTTGCTAAAAGCAGCGGCGGCTCAAGGGGGAGAGCCGCCGTGCCATGGCACTACCCTCAGAAGAAATGCATACCTAGCCCCTAGCCCAAGTATTGTTAAATTAATACATTGATAGTTTACAGACAATGAGATTCGAATCTTTCAATCGGTCAAGCTGACGTGACGACCGCCCCAACCACAGACTAGATATGAACCGCCCCAACCTCCTCACTGCATCGCCAGCTGTTTCGTATCCTCGGCGAGGCAGCGGTCGGCGCCACCCAAGAGCTGGCCTAACCAAGTTGAAACGCGTGCAGAGGGTTGGTGAAGTCTCAGCGAGTAACCTTTGCACCATAAGCCGGGAAGAAGGTGGCAGGGGGTGGTGTTAGCCAATGGGGTTAGCCCATAAGACACCAGCCGTGCCCGTTTAGCACAGCGAGGGAACTTTCTCAGTGTTGACACCGTTGCCATCTTCAGAGATAAGTCGCTAAATACGACGGATTTGTACGACCCGTTGGGGAAGTAATTCGTGAAAAAGGTACTATCTACTTTTCTGCCAACATTTGGAGAAACGAACCTAGTATTTTTCCGAAGTTAAATGAACATTTTGATAATAGATAGATGCGCCTAGAGGGCCATCCAGACTTTTTAAAAATATAAAAGTAAAAATTCCTTTGGCATTTCGACAATTTCTTTTTACATCAAATGTAGAATATTTTCAACGTCCAGTTGGAATACGTGTGCATGGGGGAGGAGAAGGTGAGAAGATTTGCTTTCCCTTCCTCTTGTAATTGTGTTTTTAGTGAAGTGTCCTGTAGTGTTTAAAGATAGGTTAGTGAGTGAAGATGAATCGTATTAGTGTGTTATTACTTAAACACACTGTTTTCCACGTTACCAAACAAGGATATACATCTTGGCCAGTGGGGCAACCTCAAGGAGGGGGGCCAAGGCATTGCGGAGGTTTTTTTTCTTCGATTTCTTGATCACGTTGACAGTACCCGCCGGCCGCCACTGGCTAAAAGTGCCTTTCATATCGCCTCAGGGCGTTGTCTACTCGGATGCTTCGTGATCGAAGGTCACGTGTACAAAGTTTCAGGATTCAGATTTTCCGATTTTGCATGGTGCTGCTGCTATCAGTTCGGTTCGCCTTCTCAAGGTCGCGCAACAAGCAATTATTTTTCGTCTTCTGATAGGAGAAAGCTTGCCTCTCGCTTAGGTGGACGAACGCGTGGCACAGATGATTTTTTGGCTCGACCATGGTTGGTCCTTTATTTTTCGTCCTTCAGCAACTTAATCTAAGCACGAATCATTCTCATCGCCAATCAACTGTATTTTTTTAAAAAAATGATGTAATACATGTAAACAGAGAGAGAGAGAGATAGATAGATAGATAGATAGATAGATATAAACGTTTTTCCTCAACAAACGTTTGCTTTGCTATCGTATAAAGTGAACGTACATGTTAAAATTCATCTAGCATAAATAATCAAATTAGAACAAATTCACATAAAGCGATTAAGTATGCAGAAAAGAAATATATTTGTGATAAATACATAGTTAATAAGTAAATTCCAGTAACCAGAACTTTTGTCACGCCGAATCTTGTTTACAGATTTTTCAAACGTTTTGTTTTACAATTTAATTTTTTCACTGACATCCAAAACGAAAATACGTATTATAACTTAGTGACTTTCAAGGGGTCAAAGTACTGTAATGTTAGTATGCTGCCGATCATAATTATGAGGCTTCTTCGAAAACGCCTTCGATAACGGTATTTGCTATTCGTAACGGATATGTGTATCACTTTTTCGAAACAGACTTTTGTGGAGGAAAAGAACTGTAACGTTACAAAAGTAACGAGCACAATTATACGAGAGACCTATGTTATTCACTCCGGAACACGGCATCGGACACGGTATTGCACATCGGAACGTCTGTATGATACCAGCTATAAATAACGTTGTTGCTTTGAAAAAAACGAGTGTAACGTTTTTACAGCCGTGACCTCAATTAAGTTACTGGTTAATTGTAACGTTACTATCACTTTCCACACACACTAAAGTTACTAGCAATACGTGACGAACCTCTTTCTTACCCTGTAACGTTACTGGTTGCCGGCAATGGATGTAACGTTAAAGTGTCACGTGAAGACCTACTCCTTTAGAGATCAGTTATGCTTCGGTACCGTTATGCACACCTGTAACGTAATGTTCATATACCTGAGGTAACGTTTCTGTTCACGAGAAAAGTTATTCTGTTTCTGGTTGTAACTTAACGGAAACCGTAATTGAAAATACCGTTCCATTTCGTTACGTTACGACTCCCTGTATGTAACGTTATTAATTAGTACTATGTAATAATGTATGTTATTATGTTATAAAAGACGGTGGTCTCAGACGCTAGACAGAATACTGTCTCAGAATCTCGACTCGGCGGTGATGCCAGACAGAGAGAATGAATTAATATTCAGCGCAGGTAGAGGAGAAAGGAATTTTGGGGAAGCGCGCTCAAGGTCAAATGACGTCACAACGTCAGGACAAAGAAGGAATCTGATTGACCAATCAGAGAACGCGTCGGTAGATTTTCAGAACCGGTTTTTCCAAGGTTAACCAGTACGCAAGAACAGGGGAAAGCTATGCAATACTGTAGGGCAGGGGAGGGATTCAACCAGACAACAAAGAATGTCTGAGAATGCGCAGCAAGGGTCAAATCTCTGAAGCTATGCGGTTTCCGCCGCCAATTAATATTCCGCTCAGGTTTGCCTCCAAGGCACAGCACGCTTTAGCGCAGGTTTTTTTTATCTGTACTCTGAAGAAGGGAGAGCTATTAGGGACGGGGCCTACAGTTTTCACCATTTGCTTTTATCACGGGGTAACGAACCTAGGACCCTTTGATTATTGATTTAGGTAGTAAATGTATGTTACTGTGTGCTATTTAACTTAATTTTGAGTTTATTTTTTACCAAACTTTGACTTTATGTCAAACATTTTCACAGCTTATCCTTATTTTTACCAAAATAACACTATTTGTACTATTCAGGCAACATTTTTTATTAAATTTTGGACTCACAAAGACATTTTCTCAACGTTTAACTTATTATTTTACAACTTTATATTAATTTTTACGAAAATAACACTATTTGTACTAATCAGCAACATTTTTTATTAAATTTTGGACTCACAAAGACATTTTTTCAACTTTTAACATATTATTTTACAACTTTAAGTTAATTTTTTACCAAAATAACACTATTTGTACTATTCAAGCAACATTTTTTATTAAATTTTGGACTCACAAAGACATTTTTTTCTACGTTTAACTTATTATTTTACAACTTTATATTAATTTTTTACCAAAATAACACTATTTGTACTAATCAGGCAACATTTTTTATTAAATTTTGGACTCACAAAGACATTTTTTCAACTTTTAACTTATTATTTTACAACTTTATGTTAATTTTTACCAAAATAACACTATTTGTACTATTCAGGCAACATTTTTTATTAAATTTTGTATTTACAAAGAGATTTTTTCAACTTTTAATTTATTATTTACAAGTTTATGCCTATTTTTTACTCAAATAACACAATTCTATCTGTTCAGGAAAGACTTTTAGTTACATTTTCGACACACAAAGTGTGTGTTCTCAACTTCTATCTGTTTATTTCACAAGTTTAGGCTTATTATTACCAAAATAATACAATTCAATCTGTTCAGGAAAGACTTTTAGTCGCATTTTCGACACACAAAGTGTGTGTTCTCAACTTTTATCTGTTTATTTCACAAGTTTAGGCTTATTATTACCAAAATAATACAATTCAATCTGTTCAGGAAAGACTTTTAGTCGCATTTTCGACACACAAAGTGTGTGTTCTCAACTTTTATCTGTTTATTTCACAAGTTTAGGCTTATTATTACCAAAATAACACAATTCAATCTGTTCAGGAAAGACTTTTAGTCGCATTTTCGACACACAGAGTGTGTGATCTCAATTTCTATCTGTTTATTTCACAAGTTTAGGCTTATTATTACCAAAATAACACAATTCAATCTGTTCAGGAAAGACTTTTAGTCGCATTTTCGACACACAAAGTGTGTGTTCTCAACTTTTATCTGTTTATTTCACAAGTTTAGGCTTATTATTACCAAAATAACACAATTCAATCTGTTCAGGAAAGACTTTTAGTCGCATTTTCGACACACAAAGTGTGTGTTCTCAACTTTTATCTGTTTATTTCACAAGTTTAGGCTTATTATTACCAAAATAATACAATTCAATCTGTTCAGGAAAGACTTTTAGTCGCATTTTCGACACACAAAGTGTGTGTTCTCAACTTTTATCTGTTTATTTCACAAGTTTAGGCTTATTATTACCAAAATAACACAATTCAATCTGTTCAGGAAAGACTTTTAGTCGCATTTTCGACACACAAAGTGTGTGTTCTCAACTTTTATCTGTTTATTTCACAAGTTTAGGCTTATTATTACCAAAATAATACAATTCAATCTGTTCAGGAAAGACTTTTAGTCGCATTTTCGACACACAAAGTGTGTGTTCTCAACTTTTATCTGTTTATTTCACAAGTTTAGGCTTATTATTACCAAAATAATACAATTCAATCTGTTCAGGAAAGACTTTTAGTCGCATTTTCGACACACAAAGTGTGTGTTCTCAACTTTTATCTGTTTATTTCACAAGTTTAGGCTTATTATTACTCAAATAACACAATTCTATCTGTTCAGGAAAGATTTTTAGTTACATTTTCGACACACAAAGTGTGTGTTCTCAACTTTTATTTGTTTATTTCACAAGTTTAGCCTAATATTTACTCAAATAGCACGATTTGAACGTGTTTTTTATTATATTTTGGACTCTCAAAGACACACACACACACACACACACACACACACACAGAGAGAGAGAGAGAGAGAGAGAGAGAGAGAGGGAGAGAGAGGGAGAGATAGAGAGAGAGAGAGATTTTTTTCCAAGTTTAGGTTTCTTTCCACTCAAATAACACAATTTAGTCGTGTTTTGAATTATATTTTGGATGCAAAAGTATGTTTTGACAAGTTCTACCCTTTTATTTTACAAGTTTAGGCTTAATATTACTCAAATAACACAATTTAATCCAGTCAGGAAGGATTTGTTATTATATTTTGGATGCACAAAGAGAGGTTTTCAACTTTTTTTATTGATTTTTTGCAGGGTATGTATTATTTTTTTTATTTTTTTTTGTATCATATATACATTTACAAATTTTAAACTTAGAATTTAGTATTTATTTAATTTTTTCAAAAACACTAAAAAAAAGTACTTTTAGCTAAAATGTAAGCCACAGAATATATTATTATTATTATTATTATTATTATTAGGGTTTACTGATTTCCACTATGCTATTTTTGGTTCTGTATTTCTATATGTATTTATTTAGGGCAGGTTACGCCTGCCACGTAGGAAAGTTTGTTTATTTTAGAGTTTGCTGAGTATTTTGTTACTGCTATACTAGGTAAAAGTTTTCTAAATATACCAGATAGAGCTCTATATACTTTTGTTTTTGCTAATTTGGAGATGATGCGATCAGCACCACTCTCCATCTGCTTTTTATTTTATGTACCCAATATTATTTTGAGGCTTAGTGAATTCTAGAGCCTATTTATGCAGGAGAGAGGAGAGAGGACTTGAAAATTTTGATCTCAGACAACCCACAACTATTTGTCAGAGTATTTTAAAGGATATTTTATACTTATTATGTGCCACTAGAATATCAAAGCTTGCTTAATTTTTATGTCTGTAACGCATTTATTGTATTTCTAGCTAAGGCTTACTGGATAAAGTACACGAAATGTTTAACATTTCAACTATTTGCTTTTATACGAGGGCAATTTTTTAGTGTAACGAAAATTATGATGTGTCTATGAGGTCTGAAACCCCTTTACCGAGGGTCCATATTTGGACGCTTACTAATATTGTTTTTTCCCCTTGCATATAACAATTTAACAATATAATTACAATACGAAGTTAACAGACGGCTTAGGGGCCTAGGTCCACTTTCCAAACTTTTTTACTATTCTAGAAGAATTATTTAGCTTTATAGCCTTTTTCAAGGTATTTTTGAAGTATTACTGGCTTCTTTGGGTGCATCAACACTTGGGTTATTTCCATTTGGTTTATTATACGAGGTTTATTTTTTACTCTAAGATCAATATATGTCTCTGAGGACTAAAATACATTTATTGAAGCTAAAAGCTTAGGCTGTAACTAGGGACTTAGCATGTATATCGACAATTTATAGGACAACACGAACCATACAAAGGATTATAGGTGACGTACGACCACACGTCAGAGCTTTGTTAATCTGCAAGAAGCAGTTGCAACTAATGCTATGAGGATATAATGTTAATTTTTCATTGTTTCACAAGGAGGCTATTTTTTACACAACCAATATTTGCTTTTTCAAGTAACTACATGTACCAGAAGCACACATGCCAACACTAACTAGATTTTGATTTATACTATCTCAGGTGCTAAATGTATCAAGAACACTGATTGTATATATTTTTGAGAATCCAACTATATCAGGATTTTTCTATGTAAGTATATTTTTATTGACTGGCTTATTTAACAGATCAAACAGAAAGACGGCAAAATTCACTAAATGTAGGTGATTGCATGAAAATAACTAGATCAAGGGGTGACCAACAGTGAGCTGAATGTATATATAGAGGGTTGCGCTCTATTATTCTCACCTTCGCTGGATTGGCGAAGGAACGCACTTGTGGGCGGTAGAACCTGAACGGGCTCCACCATGGCATCGGAGACTCGAAGCAGATGTTTTGGAGGATGAACCCAAGTAGGGTCATAGGCGCTACGACCAATTTGGTCATTGCTTTTTATATGAGGAACCAATTTGGCCCACTCCCAAAATTAACTTAGATTGCTTATAACTTATGAAATTTGAAGTCTGCACAAGATCCGATGACAAAATCTAAAATTGTAACAACCTTGCCAAGGACTTGAACCCTGGACAGATAGGTTAAAAGCCTAGCGCTATACAAACTAAGCTACCTGCATTTTTAAAAAGTTAGTTATGTTAAGAAATATATTGAAACACCTGAGAACACTCTTGGTCTGGTTCGACAGAGAAGGAGACAACATTTCCAAATTTTTACAGACTGGGTGTATTTTTCCACTATAGAGGTCTTCACTATATGTAATTCGAAACGCTAAAGTTCAGCTAGCTTCCAAAATTGAGGTAAAAATTGTGTTTGGCGAGATTAACAAGTTACAATTATATCCAGTTACGGACAAATAAAGCTAAAAGTCTAAGATTTACTGTACTAGCCAAGTTTTAGTAACATTTTCTTCACTTTAGTACAAATATCAAAGAAATAGGTATATTTTATTTATAATTTGACAAAATGTACTAGTATTTAATTCACAAAGTTAGGTAAAAAACAGTATTTTTTTAAAATATTGTTACTGCCTTCAAATTTTATGTTATTTAGCCACTAACAACTGGTTTACACTGCTTGGCATCCTTTAAATAGGAAAAGAAGGAATTATTTGTTTAGTATTTTTACTACTTTATATTTATTTAAGAAAACAATTCTACAGTTTAACTTAATTTTAAACAAATTGTTACTAATTTATATATCAAAGTTATGTTATTTAGAGTGTATGAAGGCGTATAAAGTTAATATTTGTACTTATCAGTTCAACTAACAATTATATTTTACACACAAAAGATAATGTTTACAGTTAAATTACTTGAATCAGAGAATAATATTTTACAGTAATTGATTCATTCAGCACTAGTCAGTACTTTTATGCATCAGAAAGTTTTCTTAATTTTCTATTACGCATGCCATTTTGGGCTATTCTTAAAATGTATTTCTAGGGCAAACTGGTTTAATTTTCTGCTTATAATGCAAAGTTGACAGTTTTCGCACAATGCATTGTACATTTGTTATATTCTCTACTTACAATCCAAATATTATGCTTATTTAATGTATAACTAACTAACTCTCTAGCCTTCTTAAACCCGAATGTTCATGGCTGCAGCAACACATGCCTTTCATCTGTCCCTGTCCTGAGCAAGATCTATATACTCCTTTCCTTACCTATAGATGAGAACTGAGCTGGGAGACTGTTTTGAACCTTTTCATGAGAGTTTGCATGTGAACTGTATGCAAATTGAGCACTATTGACTGTGCATGCTTCTAAGTTTTGCTGTTATTTTACATCAACTCTGTGAGAGTGTAGAGAGTTTTTCCTTTTCAAGTAGTTTTTATTGATTGTATTTGTATATGTTTTGGGGACTTAGCAGTTTTATGTTATGAGGCAGTTTGTTGTAGAATATTTTCACTGGATTCTTTTGAGATATTGAGTGTCTGCTGTTTTACTTGTAATTATTTTCCTTCTTGTGTTGTGTATTTGACTATATTTTGTCCAAGTTTGTAGTATTTAGAATAATTGTTATTGGCTTGTAGATGTAGGGAGTAATAATCCTTTGCAGGATGCCCTATACTTTAGTCTGAACATTATTCTTAGTGTTCACTTTTGAAGCCTTAGTATTCTGGTAGTATTTCATTTGTAATGTAGGCATTTTTCTGATAATTTATACTCACTTAGTTGTTTCAGCAGGTAGAAGTTGCATGATGGTTTACTGGTGATGATGTTAATTTGCTCTTCTTATGTACTACGTATGATGTAGCTTACTTGAGTAATTGGAATTTTCTACTGAAAAAAGGATTGCTTGTCTATTTTATTCCTATGTTGTTGAGTTTGTCCATAAGCAAGCCATGTTTTTACTCTATCCTATGCCTTGGAAGAATCTAGATATATTGTGTTTGCAGTTTTATGTTTCTCTAAGGTTTCAGCTATGTAGTTTTTTAAACTGTGCTATGGGTGTGACTACTGATTTCTCTTTCTGGATGCCATGTTGGTTTCTGTGTATAAAAATTCAAAGTACATTGTTAAAGTCAAAGTGTGTTAAAATTCAATTTTTCATAGTTAAAGTTTTAAAAATACAATTTTCTAAAATTAAAAGTTATAATAGTATATTTTTGTTAGTAGAAGTTTTTATACTAGGCAAATTATTTTGTTGTTAATGTAAAATTTGTTAGTTAATGTAAAATTAAAGTAATTAAAAATCAATTTTTCAAAGTTAAAGTTTTAAAAATGCAATTTTCTAAAATTAAAAGTTATAATAGTTCATTTTTGTTAGTAGAAGTTTTTATACTAGAGTAAATATTTTTGTTGTTAAAGTAAAATATGTTAGTTAATGTAAAATTAAAGTAATTAAAATTCAATAAACAAATAAAGATCTAAGAAAAAAAGCAAACAACCTAAGTCAAATTCAAACAGCAAGAGGGGAATACACAGAAACCAACATGGCATCCAGAAAGAGAAATCAGTAGTCACCCATAGCACAGTTTAAAAAACTACATAGCTGAAACCTTAGAGAAACATAAAACTGCAAACACAATATATCTAGATTCTTCCAAGGCATAGGATAGAGTAAAAACATGGCTTGCTTATGGACAAACTCAACAACATAGGAATAAAATAGACAAGCAATCCTTTTTTCAGTAGAAAATTCCAATTACTCAAGTAAGCTACATCATACGTAGTACATAAGAAGAGCAAATTAACATCATCACCAGTAAACCATCATGCAACTTCTACCTGCTGAAACAACTAAGTGAGTATAAATTATCAGAAAAATGCCTACATTACAAATGAAATACTACCAGAATACTAAGGCTTCAAAAGTGAACACTAAGAATAATGTTCAGACTAAAGTATAGGGCATCCTGCAAAGGATTATTACTCCCTACATCTACAAGCCAATAACAATTATTCTAAATACTACAAACTTGGACAAAATATAGTCAAATACACAACACAAGAAGGAAAATAATTACAAGTAAAACAGCAGACACTCAATATCTCAAAAGAATCCAGTGAAAATATTCTACAACAAACTGCCTCATAACATAAAACTGCTAAGTCCCCAAAACATATACAAATACAATCAATAAAAACTACTTGAAAAGGAAAAACTCTCTACACTCTCACAGAGTTGATGTAAAATAACAGCAAAACTTAGAAGCATGCACAGTCAATAGTGCTCAATTTGCATACAGTTCACATGCAAACTCTCATGAAAAGGTTCAAAACAGTCTCCCAGCTCAGTTCTCATCTATAGGTAAGGAAAGGAGTATATAGATCTTGCTCAGGACAGGGACAGATGAAAGGCATGTGTTGCTGCAGCCATGAACATTCGGGTTTAAGAAGGCTAGAGAGTTAGTTAGTTATACATTAAATAAGCATAATATTTGGATTGTAAGTAGAGAATATAACAAATGTACAATGCATTGTGCGAAAACTGTCAACTTTGCATTATAAGCAGAAAATTAAACCAGTTTGCCCTAGAAATACATTTTAAGAATAGCCCAAAATAGCATGCGTAATAGAAAATTAAGAAAACTTTCTGATGCATAAAAGTACTGACTAGTGCTGAATGAATCAATTACTGTAAAATATTATTCTCTGATTCAAGTAATTTAACTGTAAACATTATCTTTTGTGTGTAAAATATAATTGTTAGTTGAACTGATAAGTACAAATATTAACTTTATACGCCTTCATACACTCTAAATAACATAACTTTGATATATAAATTAGTAACAATTTGTTTAAAATTAAGTTAAACTGTAGAATTGTTTTCTTAAATAAATATAAAGTAGTAAAAATACTAAACAAATAATTCCTTCTTTTCCTATTTAAAGGATGCCAAGCAGTGTAAACCAGTTGTTAGTGGCTAAATAACATAAAATTTGAAGGCAGTAACAATATTTTAAAAAAATACTGTTTTTTACCTAACTTTGTGAATTAAATACTAGTACATTTTGTCAAATTATAAATAAAATATACCTATTTCTTTGATATTTGTACTAAAGTGAAGAAAATGTTACTAAAACTTGGCTAGTACAGTAAATCTTAGACTTTTAGCTTTATTTGTCCGTAACTGGATATAATTGTAACTTGTTAATCTCGCCAAACACAATTTTTACCTCAATTTTGGAAGCTAGCTGAACTTTAGCGTTTCGAATTACATATAGTGAAGACCTCTATAGTGGAAAAATACACCCAGTCTGTAAAAATTTGGAAATGTTGTCTCCTTCTCTGTCGAACCAGACCAAGAGTGTTCTCAGGTGTTTCAATATATTTCTTAACATAACTAACTTTTTAAAAATGCAGGTAGCTTAGTTTGTATAGCGCTAGGCTTTTAACCTATCTGTCCAGGGTTCAAGTCCTTGGCAAGGTTGTTACAATTTTAGATTTTGTCATCGGATCTTGTGCAGACTTCAAATTTCATAAGTTATAAGCAATCTAAGTTAATTTTGGGAGTGGGCCAAATTGGTTCCTCATATAAAAAGCAATGACCAAATTGGTCGTAGCGCCTATGACCCAACTTGGGTTCATCCTCCAAAACATCTGCTTCGAGTCTCCGATGCCATGGTGGAGCCCGTTCAGGTTCTACCGCCCACAAGTGCGTTCCTTCGCCAATCCAGCGAAGGTGAGAATAATAGAGCGCAACCCTCTATATATACATTCAGCTCACTGTTGGTCACCCCTTGATCTAGTTATTTTCATGCAATCACCTACATTTAGTGAATTTTGCCGTCTTTCTGTTTGATCTGTTAAATAAGCCAGTCAATAAAAATATACTTACATAGAAAAATCCTGATATAGTTGGATTCTCAAAAATATATACAATCAGTGTTCTTGATACATTTAGCACCTGAGATAGTATAAATCAAAATCTAGTTAGTGTTGGCATGTGTGCTTCTGGTACATGTAGTTACTTGAAAAAGCAAATATTGGTTGTGTAAAAAATAGCCTCCTTGTGAAACAATGAAAAATTAACATTATATCCTCATAGCATTAGTTGCAACTGCTTCTTGCAGATTAACAAAGCTCTGACGTGTGGTCGTACGTCACCTATAATCCTTTGTATGGTTCGTGTTGTCCTATAAATTGTCGATATACATGCTAAGTCCCTAGTTACAGCCTAAGCTTTTAGCTTCAATAAATGTATTTTAGTCCTCAGAGACATATATTGATCTTAGAGTAAAAAATAAACCTCGTATAATAAACCAAATGGAAATAACCCAAGTGTTGATGCACCCAAAGAAGCCAGTAATACTTCAAAAATACCTTGAAAAAGGCTATAAAGCTAAATAATTCTTCTAGAATAGTAAAAAAGTTTGGAAAGTGGACCTAGGCCCCTAAGCCGTCTGTTAACTTCGTATTGTAATTATATTGTTAAATTGTTATATGCAAGGGGAAAAAACAATATTAGTAAGCGTCCAAATATGGACCCTCGGTAAAGGGGTTTCAGACCTCATAGACACATCATAATTTTCGTTACACTAAAAAATTGCCCTCGTATAAAAGCAAATAGTTGAAATGTTAAACATTTCGTGTACTTTATCCAGTAAGCCTTAGCTAGAAATACAATAAATGCGTTACAGACATAAAAATTAAGCAAGCTTTGATATTCTAGTGGCACATAATAAGTATAAAATATCCTTTAAAATACTCTGACAAATAGTTGTGGGTTGTCTGAGATCAAAATTTTCAAGTCCTCTCTCCTCTCTCCTGCATAAATAGGCTCTAGAATTCACTAAGCCTCAAAATAATATTGGGTACATAAAATAAAAAGCAGATGGAGAGTGGTGCTGATCGCATCATCTCCAAATTAGCAAAAACAAAAGTATATAGAGCTCTATCTGGTATATTTAGAAAACTTTTACCTAGTATAGCAGTAACAAAATACTCAGCAAACTCTAAAATAAACAAACTTTCCTACGTGGCAGGCGTAACCTGCCCTAAATAAATACATATAGAAATACAGAACCAAAAATAGCATAGTGGAAATCAGTAAACCCTAATAATAATAATAATAATAATAATAATATATTCTGTGGCTTACATTTTAGCTAAAAGTACTTTTTTTTAGTGTTTTTGAAAAAATTAAATAAATACTAAATTCTAAGTTTAAAATTTGTAAATGTATATATGATACAAAAAAAATAAAAAAAATAATACATACCCTGCAAAAAATCAATAAAAAAAGTTGAAAACCTCTCTTTGTGCATCCAAAATATAATAACAAATCCTTCCTGACTGGATTAAATTGTGTTATTTGAGTAATATTAAGCCTAAACTTGTAAAATAAAAGGGTAGAACTTGTCAAAACATACTTTTGCATCCAAAATATAATTCAAAACACGACTAAATTGTGTTATTTGAGTGGAAAGAAACCTAAACTTGGAAAAAAATCTCTCTCTCTCTCTATCTCTCCCTCTCTCTCCCTCTCTCTCTCTCTCTCTCTCTCTCTGTGTGTGTGTGTGTGTGTGTGTGTGTGTGTGTGTCTTTGAGAGTCCAAAATATAATAAAAAACACGTTCAAATCGTGCTATTTGAGTAAATATTAGGCTAAACTTGTGAAATAAACAAATAAAAGTTGAGAACACACACTTTGTGTGTCGAAAATGTAACTAAAAATCTTTCCTGAACAGATAGAATTGTGTTATTTGAGTAATAATAAGCCTAAACTTGTGAAATAAACAGATAAAAGTTGAGAACACACACTTTGTGTGTCGAAAATGCGACTAAAAGTCTTTCCTGAACAGATTGAATTGTATTATTTTGGTAATAATAAGCCTAAACTTGTGAAATAAACAGATAAAAGTTGAGAACACACACTTTGTGTGTCGAAAATGCGACTAAAAGTCTTTCCTGAACAGATTGAATTGTGTTATTTTGGTAATAATAAGCCTAAACTTGTGAAATAAACAGATAGAAATTGAGATCACACACTCTGTGTGTCGAAAATGCGACTAAAAGTCTTTCCTGAACAGATTGAATTGTGTTATTTTGGTAATAATAAGCCTAAACTTGTGAAATAAACAGATAAAAGTTGAGAACACACACTTTGTGTGTCGAAAATGCGACTAAAAGTCTTTCCTGAACAGATTGAATTGTATTATTTTGGTAATAATAAGCCTAAACTTGTGAAATAAACAGATAAAAGTTGAGAACACACACTTTGTGTGTCGAAAATGCGACTAAAAGTCTTTCCTGAACAGATTGAATTGTGTTATTTGAGTAAAAAATAGGCATAAACTTGTAAATAATAAATTAAAAGTTGAAAAAATCTCTTTGTAAATACAAAATTTAATAAAAAATATTGCCTGAATAGTACAAATAGTGTTATTTTGGTAAAAATTAACATAAAGTTGTAAAATAATAAGTTAAAAGTTGAAAAAATGTCTTTGTGAGTCCAAAATTTAATAAAAAATGTTGCCTGATTAGTACAAATAGTGTTATTTTGGTAAAAAATTAATATAAAGTTGTAAAATAATAAGTTAAACGTAGAAAAAAATGTCTTTGTGAGTCCAAAATTTAATAAAAAATGTTGCTTGAATAGTACAAATAGTGTTATTTTGGTAAAAAATTAACTTAAAGTTGTAAAATAATATGTTAAAAGTTGAAAAAATGTCTTTGTGAGTCCAAAATTTAATAAAAAATGTTGCTGATTAGTACAAATAGTGTTATTTTGGTAAAAATTAATATAAAGTTGTAAAATAATAAGTTAAACGTTGAGAAAATGTCTTTGTGAGTCCAAAATTTAATAAAAAATGTTGCCTGAATAGTACAAATAGTGTTATTTTGGTAAAAATAAGGATAAGCTGTGAAAATGTTTGACATAAAGTCAAAGTTTGGTAAAAAATAAACTCAAAATTAAGTTAAATAGCACACAGTAACATACATTTACTACCTAAATCAATAATCAAAGGGTCCTAGGTTCGTTACCCCGTGATAAAAGCAAATGGTGAAAACTGTAGGCCCCGTCCCTAATAGCTCTCCCTTCTTCAGAGTACAGATAAAAAAAACCTGCGCTAAAGCGTGCTGTGCCTTGGAGGCAAACCTGAGCGGAATATTAATTGGCGGCGGAAACCGCATAGCTTCAGAGATTTGACCCTTGCTGCGCATTCTCAGACATTCTTTGTTGTCTGGTTGAATCCCTCCCCTGCCCTACAGTATTGCATAGCTTTCCCCTGTTCTTGCGTACTGGTTAACCTTGGAAAAACCGGTTCTGAAAATCTACCGACGCGTTCTCTGATTGGTCAATCAGATTCCTTCTTTGTCCTGACGTTGTGACGTCATTTGACCTTGAGCGCGCTTCCCCAAAATTCCTTTCTCCTCTACCTGCGCTGAATATTAATTCATTCTCTCTGTCTGGCATCACCGCCGAGTCGAGATTCTGAGACAGTATTCTGTCTAGCGTCTGAGACCACCGTCTTTTATAACATAATAACATACATTATTACATAGTACTAATTAATAACGTTACATATCGCGGGTTCGAGTACCTGGACCGTCCCCAATCGTAATTGAACCTGTACCTACAGCCATTACCACCGTTCATAGCGGTTCATAAACCATAGAAAACTTATTTTCAATATTATAAACATTAATTATTATCGATTGATACATTACATACTTTGCAGTAATGAATATAAAACCATATGCATAGCGTTTAGTACCTCTAATTACCTTCTATATACATATTTTTCATAAAATAAATAAATATATATTCATAAAAAGTTATAAACATGCAAATACATAAATGTAAAGTATTCTAAGTACGTGCAAATGAATTCTAAGTACATGCGAATTAATTAAAACCCGTGCAAATTAGTTATAAGTACTTGCAAATGAATTGCGAATATTAAACGCCCGAGGGCACAAACATCCACTGGCGTAGATATCTACTACTGACCTGCATAAGGTATTTGATACATAACACCCTTGGCCTTCATTGTAGGTTTATTATATACATATTCACAACCCCCACCCCAGTTTTTGTTTGGTGTTCATAGCTATGGTGGTTCCCAATGCTGCTATTTTTTCACTTAAAGAAGCATCTTTGCTTACAAATCTACCAAATGCAGCCTCTTCTAATTCTTGTCTCTTGTTTACAAGGCAATAAAAACCATGGGGCTATGCGCCATTGTCTACTGGGTCTCCTGGGATTTTGACAGAAAAACACACTTAAAACAATAAGATCATATGGAACTTGACATAATTTTAAGTGTAGGCAAATCTGTCTGAGAGGCTTCACCTTTTCTACACTTAAATTCAAAATTCTTAAAATTCAAAGCATATCACACCTGAAGAATTGGGGTATAAGCCCCTCTTGCCATTGTTTTAAGTATGGGCAAATCTGTCTGAGAGGCTTCACCTTTTCTACACTAGAATTCAAAATTCTTAAAAAATCAGGGCATATCACACCTGAAGAATTGGGGTATAAGCCCCTCTTGCCATTGTTTTAAGTGTAGGCAAATCGGATTGTTCAATCAAATAGCCTCTCCTTTTCTACACTTATAAGTGGTGCTCATCCTATAGCCAATCCCACTACTCAACAATGTCACCTTTTCTGCCATTGTTGAACTCGCTATGATCCGATTTAAAGCATTCTTGCATTCCCTTTTCATTAAAAATCTCACCCTTTCTGCAATGTTTTTCTCACATTTTGATGCCTTCTTGTGTCTTTCTCTTTCATTCTTCGGCTACAATGTCACCTTATCTTAAATTGTTGCAGTTCATTTGATCTGATTTCAAGCCTTTACACGCCGACTTCCGTAGCGGAATGGTTAGTACAGGGATCCCGGGTTAGAATTCCGACTTGCCCATGCATGTTCTTTGTGATTGTTCTTCCATAAAATTGATCATGTCATCACTCATCCTAATCTTTGTGATTAGCCAAAAGTGGCCGAAAAGCGAAATATACAAAATCAAATCGTCAATTCTTTTCTGGTGGAAACTATTTGAAAATGATTAAAAATATATAAAATTGCAGGTTCTAAAGACGTAACAAATTTCCCTGCAAACTCTATTGACGCACAGGGATACTAATTTAGTTCCATGACTGAACTATATACATCCTGCTTAGATAGGATTGCATTCTGGATAGAATTACAAAATTAATGAGCGTGACAGTTTTTTTCAACTTAAATTAAACATCACTACATCCATTGAAAATCCAATGTTTCAAAATCCAGAACGTAAACTTTTTATGCGCTATGAAACCTTTCTCGCTACAGACGTGCAATCCAGAACACGAGGGCAATGTTCCCAGTTGTGTACACGCAGTGCGTGCTCAATTCCACGGTTTCCCTCGTGGCATTTGTGGTGGCTAGCATCAACCGCGCACTCGCTCTGGGAAATCTAATATACTGCCCCATCCACACAACGTCAGCAACATTAATCGCATTCTGAACGCTGAAGATGAGACAGATACGTGGAGAAGAGAGAGACAGTTATGTTAACATAGACAAAATAATAGAAGAAAGAGGGGAGAAACACACTGAAATTCGAGAGAGAGAGAAAGTGAGAAGTGAAGGAGAGACAAACCTAAATATGGATAAAGAGAAGAGGAAGGGGTAAAGTAAGAAAAATAGATTAAGATAGAAAAGTGTGGAAATAGAAAGAGAGAGAGGAGGGGAAAGAGAAAGACAGAAATGGAGAGAGAGAGAGAGAGAGAGAGAGAGAGAGAGAGGAACGTAGAGGTAGTTAAAGGGATGAAAGTAGAGGTAGTTAAAGGGACGAAAGTAGAGGTCGAAAATGAGAGGAAAGTAGAAGTGAAGAAATAGAAAGAAACGTAGTACTACAGAAGGAGAGTGCGAATAAAGAAAGTATGAATGATATTCATACAGGTATATACGCAACAAGTTAGTGTAATTATTCTGTAGGTTTGTTTTCTATTATTTCCTTTGTCGATTCACTTCAGAAGCATTAGATATAAATTTTTAAATATAGCAAAGCAAATCCATGGTTTTTGTAATGATGGGTTTCCCGCTTCGATGCGTTGTATGGAAATATTTAAATGAATCTGTAGATGAAGTCAAATCAGTATATAAAATGCTCAAAGAGACGTTAACAAACTTTTAGTAATCTTGGCAACAACTCATATCATTTCTCAAAGAGCCGGGCTCCGTGGCGGAGTGGTTACCACATCGCTCTACGACGCCAGGTGTCGCGGGTTCGAATCCCGGACTGGGAATGGATGTTTGTGAGTGTACATTCATCAATTTCATCATATCATCACTCATCCTCATCTTCGGAAGTTAGCCAAAAGTGGCACAAAAAGGGAAGTAAAAATAATGTAAATCAATCAATCAATAATTCAATTTATCAAAAGAAGCAAAGCTATGCATGGCAAGGTTGATCGTCAAAGTGAAACTGAACTGAACATTTGCTGTCTGTAGTCTATTTTCAGGTTTAATCAGGTAAGTGATACAGCAGCCGAGGTTAAGTGCGTTTTGTCGGTGGTTATTTACATTCGCGTGTGTTCTGTAGTGATTGAAAACTGATGTTGTCAACAAATGTTGGTAACCAGAACACTAGTTTGACTTTATTCTTTTGTACTCTCTGTGGTATTATGTTTCATTTTAGAGCAAGAGAGAAAACCAAGAAGATTCTGGGTGAGACCTTCACTGTGGGCAAGAGTTTATTTGAGCGGAAGTTACCTGTTGGTTTTTGTCTTTAAATTGTGTTTTTCCATGATATATAAATTACAACATAAAACACGAGACGATGCTCTCGCACTCGATGGCTGGTTGTCACTGGCGCGATGGTGGGGTGAGGGGGAACGGGGGAAATGTTGCTAACATCGAAGAGGCCCTGTTAAAATGTGTTGGTAACAAAAATATTGCTAACATTCTTTCATCTTTACCGTCTTGTTGTGGTTAACAATATTTCTGTTGATAACAAGGGAAATCTGTTGCTAACACGAGGTGTTTATAACAAATCCACAAGCGTTTTTCGAAATATTACAAACATTTGCTGGTAACAGTGTTAGCAACCCCTGTGTAAACGCGGCTTCAAATTCCTTAATTTCTAATCCAAAAGTGCTTAGCCCGACATATTCCAACTTGAAAACCGGTGAGTATGTTTTTATCACTTTTATATATTACATGGGATTTATAGGATCTTAAATTTCTGTTTACTTTTAAGGCTGTGCGAACACTGAAGTTATTTGCCCGATTTTGGATAACCTAAATCTTTGCATCTTAGATCGGCGATCGTATACCGAACTAGTTGTTATATTTGACGTACTTGCTGCAAGAATAGAGCAAGCTATTGATTTCAAATGCACAAGGAAACTTGACTATCGCTGACGATGTGAAATACGACATATTTTGCGTAACAGAGACATGGTTAAGAGGAACAGTGTGTGTTAGTTGAAATTCTTAATGAATAATTTGAGTTTTTTATGCATAGAAATGCTAATAGGGACTGGTTCGAACCAACTGGTATCGAATCCAGGACCCCTTGAACACAAGACGAGGAAGTTACCACTACGCTATCGGAGAGAAACTCTTATTGAATTGTATTATGCACTATTCTTGCAGGCATTCTCGAGTTTAAATGTATTCCTTTGTCAGAAATGTTCCAGGACTATTTTTTTTATTCTTTACTTGTGATATTCAAAACGAAAGAAATGGGTGTTATTCAGTCACCTGATATGTGTTCTGAATAGAAATGGCCTTGGAAGTGTTTCCATGTAAACACTCTAGGGGGCAGGGCTGTACTTAGCAACCCACTTCTTGGCTTGTTGGTACATTTAGTTTGAAGTTACACAAGTGTCGTGATGGACGTGCATTCCGAGCAGAGTTAACATTAAGTTTTGTGTTAAGGTGGGAAACCCCTAGTGAAACATGGAATATGTTGCAGCAAGCATTTGGTAAAAGGCATTATCGAGAAAACGCGTCTTCGAATGGCACAAAAGATTTCGGAAGGGCAGAGATTCAGTGTAAGATGATCCAAGACATTGTTGATCCTATTTTTTCATGCTAAAGGTTTCGTGCAGCATGAAGGACAAACTATAAACAAAAACCTTTATATTGACGTCCTGAAACATTTGCGTCAAGCAATTCTGCGGCGCCGTCCTGATTTGTGGATATCTGGGCAGTGGTTCTTATTGCACGACAATGCAAGGCCACATACTGTTTTATCAGTCCAGGAATATCTGCCAAGCATCGTATCTCTGCTCTACCACATCCCCCATATTTACACGACCAGTTACCGTGTGATTATTTTTTATCTCCCCGTGTGCAAACACCGCCGAAAGGGAAGCGTCGTAAAGATATTGTTAGCAATCGAAACGGTATTGTGACAGATGTGCTGAGAAGCATCCTAAATGAAGCTTTCCCTGCTTGCTTCCATGACCTCCAGAAACGGTGGCAGCTGTGTATAGATAGCCGAGGGGACTATTTTGACAAAACCTAGGACCATTAGTTCCTAAGTTGAATAAATTATTTTTTACGAGCTCAGTCCTGGAACTTTTCTGACAAAGGTTGTATACAGAAACTCTACAACTATAAGAATGCAATACTCTTTTATTTAATTGCCATTATTATATGATTTGTATATTTCTTTTATACACAAATATTCTTAAGCGTGAAATTTCGCAAAATGTCCCTTTTATTCAATCAGACTGAACCAACTGTATTTATAATGTGTTTATTCTGCAATATTTAATAAATTTTTGTACCCTCTTTTAGTAGTCACGCGTATGTTCAACATAGGCGTTACTACTGTCCTCTGATGAGTAAATACATAAATATCAACAAATGGGATATTTAATACAGAAACACGTAACATTAAGAGGCTTTGGTGTGAATACTTTATAATTTATTTCTGCATATTTTAAAACTCAAATATGTAACTCCTACTTCGTGCGTGAATTACACGCACTGGAAATTATAAAGAATGAATTTTATATCTTTTTGGACTTTAAATATGTACTTTGCAAATAGTTTTGAAAGTGCAATAATAAATACATGATTTTAATTTTAGTTTCGAATGTACGATAGTTGTTTATAAACAAAATGTCTGCATGTAGTTAATGCGTGAATATTTACTAGTTGTGTCGTAGATATCGAATAGCTCTGTAATTAATGTGTGGTATGGAAGATTGGGAAATCGAGAGTCACCTTCGACGACGACGATGTGAAAATCAGCCTAGACGAAAAAAATAGTTGGGATAGGCATCCCGGCACCGTGGGACTGTGGGAACTCATCACCAAGAAGTATACCAAAGACTACACTAACGAAGATTACCTAAATTACACGGAAATATTGACGTGGTCTGATGTCTTATATCAAAACAACGATGCCACGCAGAACCGTGCCAAGTCCAGCAGCGAGGATAAATACAAGAACCTCATTAAGCCCATATTGTTGTTTTTTCAAGTGGAAATTTCACTCTGCCATTTGTCTATAAAAGTACAACTAATATCACTACAATGCTCTCTAGGCTAAGAATGACTTTTTCCAGTATTTGCATATCTGTAGCATAAAGCTTGGTTCTTGTGGCCGGTTCGTTTCTATCTAAACAAGTATCTGCCGAATTGTTCAGTAATATTGGATCGAAACTCTGGATCTACAACGAGGAATCGAGCTCAGGGACAGTCGAATCAAATGGTGAGTTGGTGGCTTCTGGTCGCATTGTAGATGTATACCGCTGGCGGCTTATTTGTCAGTTTAGTTATAGTGTCTTTGTCATTGACTGAGAATATTTGATATGTCAATAGGTTTAGCTGTTTTATGGTGGTGGGGCACGTATTGGCTTATTTGGATAAATGTAGGATTTGTCAGTCGGGTTTTCTTCATCTGAAGAGTCGCAGGGGTATTCCCTTTTCGTTCAGGTTCTCCATTGGAGCATCTGGGTACTGAGGTTCTTCCCTGGACTGCGCGTTGGTGATGGTGGTACCTTCCTTCTCGCTGGATGAGGAGCCTGGTTGTTGTTGAACCCTCTCCTTCTCTCGAAGCTTCTCCTGCTTTCTTTCCTGCTTCCAGAGTTCATGGGCTTCTCTCTTTGCTTTCGCTGTCATCTTTCCTGGTCGGCTCGCAGCCGCTTTGCCTGCTTGGCTTTGGTCGTAAACAGTTCCCTGCATCCTCTTCTTCTCTTTGCTGTCCGCTTGGGAAACAATCGATGTTTTAGGTTCAGAATCCCAACAAAGAAATCCCCTCCCTTATTTTGTGAACATTTGGAAATTAAATTTTATTATGAAACATTCTTCCTTTGGTTGATACTAATTAATTATAACGTTTCTGCAATTTACAATGTATGTACGTATTTACTTACTTATAACATTCTGAATTGTAATAGGTATTTTTTATTTAATTTGGTATTTTAACTTTCTCATGCTCTTTTTGGCTTTTGTAGCATTTGATAGACGTTGAATATTTTAACTGCCATTTGTTCGGGTCATTATTGAACTAGCGTCATAAATGTGAATTTACTGTGTTTTATGCGTGTGTGCATTCTATTGATCTTCATGTCTTGCTATATAGCCTATTATCTTCTCATTATAGAAGTTAATAAAGACGGATATATCCTTCCCCTTGTAATATAAGGCAATTAGAATAATTTATTCATTACAGAGATGTTCGTCTATATCATACCTGAAGCGGGTGTCTTAGTTTGGATTCTACATATTTTCAGTCATGCTTGGAGATTTTTTAAAAGTTTTTCTTTGACGTTGACCGTTTTCATTTCACCGCGCCATGAAGGCACATATAGTCCCATGATCTCAACAATATTTCGGAGGTGATGTGATCAACACCACTACCCAAGCACCTTTCTGCCCCCGGTACCTCTTTATAAGAAGCTAGGTGAACACCAGAAGGTGCAGAAACAAGGCAGGAAAAACTCCAACTTTGGATCACCCAGGAATCGGACCCGGTCTTCCGGGTGTAGTCAGGCACAAATCGACCAACCCGGCATTTTATTTACATTGGGTTTTGATTTATTTCTGCTCGAAGCTTGAAAATATATAGCAAGAAAAATACAAATGATTTCCAAAGGGCAGAACATTTTGTAGTGTCGACATTCGTAAGCAATACGGAGAAGTTTAAAGTTAGTGAGAATATGAGAGATCTGAAGAAGAAAGATGTATGGTCGAAACTAATGTATTATTCATACGGAAGAGGAGCGTTATTTTCATAGCGCTGTGCTCTTCTCCTTCCCTGTGCCACTCGGCACATTAGAAACGCATCGCATTGCATTGCCAAGTACAACGTCCTTCCTCCTACTAGCTAATACTGGAAGGAAGATACTGGAACTTTCCCACACACGTACAAAGTTTCTGTTGTTTTTCATAAACCTCTGACCTCTACCAGAGAGGGGTGTAAGGGATCCTTTCCCAGAGGCACTAAAATGACAACTCCTCTTACACGTAGTATACGTACGCTGGATTGCAATCTTGCTCTAGTACCCAAATCCTCAGCTAGTGTAATGCTTTGTGAGCCTGCCTATTTATGTAATGGTAAACTAATCAATTCCATGTTACCACAATTTATCCTAATCTTCGCAATTAGAAAAATTTCTTCCTGAGGTAAACATTTCTTAATGTTTCACCAACACCACAGTCTCTGTCCATACTTAAATACGAATTCAATAATTACCGTACAGCTTTAAAGTACCTTGTCAGATATTAGTAAACTATTTGAGATGTTCATTTCTGCTACTCTCCGGGGTAGCACTGGTTTTTGGTGCAAAATGTTTCCTAGAATTTCGTATTGAGTCCAAGGTCAGAGGGAAGAAGGGGAGAAGTCCGTTTGAAAAAAACAGAAAACATTGGCGATGAGATTTGAATCGAAAGTCACGCCTCACACAGGGAAAACACACTTTGCGGCCCTTGCTCTTGAAAGGATTTTTATTATACATAAGTTCTCGGCATATTATTCCAAACTTCACTACATTCACGTCATTTATAGTAATGGTATGTGGTTGGTTATGCTTGAGAACGGTCATACTGGCGGGTTGCGGAAGAAAACATTAAGGTAGGAAGCACAATATGAACGGTCGGTGTGACAGGGTTCGGCGCAGCACAGACGAGCATTGACAGATGGATTTAAAGGAAATCTGTTCACCTCATTTCAGTTTGCAAATGAGCAAAACGGCGGGAAATGCCTAATAATGTCCAATTCGTTAAAAAATATACTGGTAAAATGGTTACAGAGGCGACTGACCGAACCGAGACTTCTGAAGTATCACGGACAAGACTTATTGTCGCTTTTTGATTTATTTTTTCATTATTATTATGCAAACTGACATTGAAATTATATTTATATGCTAAGGTATTGATGCAACCCTGTAATGCGTTGACAGGTTAACCATAATTCATAAAACTTTTAGCAAGGAAATTAAACAGTCTATATGTCGCTGTTGAGGACTGATCGATAGCATGGTAGTCAAATATATTACAGTACAATTTCTAATAGAGCCACTTTTCATTAGTAGATTTTAACTTCAGGTCCAGTTTTGATTAGGCTCTTTCTTCGAAAATGAACATGAAATATACATTCTAAGATTTTCCACAGCATTTAACACTTTATCTCAAATTATATCCTAGAAATATTATTGCTGTATTTTTATTTGCTTTATTTTACTTCGCTTTTTGTGCCACTTTTATCTAATTTGCGAAGATGGGAGTTAGTGATGATATGATGAAATTGATGAATGGAGACTCACAAACATTCATGCCTAGGCCAGGATTCGAACCCGGGGACCGCTCACGGGGGGCGGCAAGAAATATTACTACGAGGGTCACTATTTATATTTTGAGCCTAACAATGAAGAAACAGACATTTGGCATTGAAAACTGCTTTATTGTTTTTCGAAGTATTCTCCTTTATGTTCAATACACTTTTGCATTCGTTCGAACCATTTGTCAAAGCAGTTTTTCCATTCTTCTTGAGACACCTACATAATATGGTTTTTGAACGTATCAACGGCGTCTTCCGCCGACGAAAATCGTTGTCCACGCAATTTATTCTTGACATTCGGGAAAAAGAAGAAGTCATTGGGTGCCAAATCAGGACTGTACGGCGGATGATCCATCAATTCGATTTTTTGACTGTTCATAAAGTCGGTTGTTAGACGAGATGTGTGACAGCTGGCATTGTCTTGATGAAGAATGATCCGACGGCGTTTGTTTGTTTTCCGTATTTGACCGAAGACCTCTGGCAAGCAAATTGTTGTGTACCATTCAGAGTTGACCGTTCTACGTTTCTCTAAAGGCACAGTTGCCACATGACCAGTTTTCCCGAAAAACAGGCGACCATTTGTTTCGATGTGCTTCGAGCGCGAACAACTTTTGTTGGATTGGGTTCATCTTGAAACACCCATACAGTCGACTGCTGTTTACGTTCCGGCTCATATGCATATATCCATGATTCGTCACCTGTTACAATCTTATATACGTCTTTTGAAGCAACACGATTGTATTTATTGAGCATTTGTTTGCACCAATAGACGCGAGCGTCTTTTTGAGTTTTTGTCAAATTGTGTGGAATCCAATGAGAACATACCTTTATCACAGCTAAATGATCATGTAATATTTTATATATGCTGGTGGAACTAATGCCTATGGTTGCCTCAATCTCACAGTATGTCACATGACGATCTTGCGGTATTAGGTTTTGCACAGCATCAATGTTTTCTTGAACAACAACTGATTTTGGACGACCTTCGCGAATCTCGTCGGTGAGCGAATGGCGGCCACGATTAAATTCGTTATACCAGCGTTTCACAGTGGCAAAGGATGGGGCTTCATCGCCAAATGTGGAAGTAAGTTGATCGATGCACTCTTGTCCTGATAATCCACGTCGAAAATCGTAAAAAATCATCGCACGAAAATTTTCACGAGTTAATTCCATTTTATTGTTCTCGCGCAATCTCCAAGGCAACATAAGCAACACAAATGAAGCTATTGACAAAACATTTGAAGTACGTTATGGTCAATAATGCCAGACGATTCCGTGCAAACGTCAAATCGCGCCTAACTTCAATCAGTGTTGCCAAGGCTCAAAATATAAATAGTGACCCTCGTATTATTACTTTAGTTTGAATGGCGGGGTTAATGCCATTGATAATCTTGAATCTAGTTAAAAGATGAGAAGACTGACATGGGATAATAATGTACCTTTCGTGAATCTATATATGACTTCCATCGTTTCCCTAGTTAGTTTTCGGTTGCAGACAAGGCCTCTTCGAGACGTCTCCAATGCGCAATTTCTAGAACAACTTCCTCTGCAGCATCTATGACATAATTTATATTGGAATTCTCACGCTGAACCCAACCAATTACCTTCCGCTCTCTCTCTCTCTCTCTCTCTCTCTCTGTAGGGTTAAATGTTGGTATGTGTTGCTTTGAGGATCACATTTTACGATTTCCTGCTGTAGATAATTTTACAAGTACCCACCTCTCGGCTGCAACTTGACCCTGTCTTATTTATGTTTTTGAAAATATGTCTAGATTAGTGCGTATCGTATCACAGTCAGACATAGACATCGAAACCGCGTCTATTTATTTCTGGCGAGAGAGGAACTCTTGTCGTCGACGTTGCTGATTTCTGCATTGTACGACATGTCGGTTCGGGGTTTTGCTTGCATTCCTCCAGGTTTTGACGTCAGTACAGTTAACAAGCGCTCCTCTGTAATTGCAGTAGTTCTGTGTGTCAGAAATGCACATGAGGTCTGTGTGAAACAACGAAAGGTATTAAATAATCATGCTCTGTTATAGTGAACGGTGGTAAGGTGGATGGATGTCTTAAAATGTGGAAGAGTGTCAACTGTTAATTTGTATTGTTTTGGACGTTGTTTTTCTGTCCACAAGGATGTACCAGTGGTTGTAATCAAGTAGTCCTTGAATGATGACGAGCACTGCAGTGTTAAGAGCGTTAAGCGACTAACCGAGTTTTGCTGTTAGTATTCCGAATATTAAAACAGGGCTTAAACTTTCAAAATTTTTGGAAAACGATTGTTTTTGTCTTTCCTCTGCTGTTGTCTCCTGTACCGACACCACATTTCAATGTCTCTAAGAAGCAGAAATCACAAGATTTTCAACGTGTATACTAGATTTCAAGACATGCGAGAGCAAGAAATGGGTGTCACAACTTATGAAATATGTTGCATGCACAAAAGGCAGTTCTTTAATAAAGCGTCCGACTGCCATGCGGTAGACCAAGGTTCGATCTCTGGGAAGGATTAATTGAAGTTGAAATTTTTGAAGCTTGGAGACGATCTGGGCTTCACCCAGTCTCTAGTAAATGGGAGCAAATCTAGGGCGCTAAAGGCTATCTTAGCTTGGTGCTGATCACATCACCTCCATATGTGTCCGAAATAAATGGTGACGTTCCTTCCGTAATTTTTACATATTGCAATGTGCAGGATGAGGTAGCATTACACTTTTCTACCTTTCCCTAGAAGGCGTAAATTGATTGCATATCCATCTGCAGAAAAATGTGGAACCTGCATCTTCAAATACTCGATTTCTTGTGTGGCGTTATGTGTGTTGCCTAACTCTACAACGGCGAGAAAATGTAAATGTCAATTCTACCCCCGTCGCATTTATATTGCTGGTGACTGTACATATGTCTGATATTGTAATGTGAAAAAGAGCTTTCAATATCGTACGGAGAGAGAACCTAAAAATAGCACACTGTAGCAGCTAGGGACCGGAAGAGCATATACTTAAGTTATAAGAAAAGGACGAAGAAACCCGAGCTCTTACGAGGTAATGCACTTCCCTCCCAACTCAATGAAAGATTCTACCTGCAGACGAGAATCGAAAACCTCAGGGACAATTTTTCTTCTTTTAATTCCTCTTGTCAAAATAGTTTTCTTTCTTCTGAGCTCTTCCGGCAGAAGAAGAAGGAAATGTGTTTTTACGTGTGGAAGCAGAGAGTCTTCTTTCGCGTGCTTCCAACCATTAATGTCCTCTCGCCGAATGTTAGTACAATAGGACTCTGGGGGAAAACCAAATGAAATCTAGGAAAGGAAGATCAATTTTGGAGCCTGGTTGTTCCCGGGGACTTGCTTGGAAGAAATAGACCAAGTGAGTCCTTTCTTTATTGCAACTCTTGCAAAAATGAAAAGAATGTAATGGAAGGTGGGAAATGGAATCGAAATTGTAGTCCACAGAACAATGTCTAAAAACATGGAGACTTGAAAAATAGCTGCCTCTTATAAGAAGAGGGCACGGCGTGAGAAACTGAGTTTGGGACGGGACTACGTGTAGTGGTAGGTACCCTATAGGTATTGATATGCCAAGGTAGTAACTTCAAAGCCACGTCCGAGAAAAGGTTTTGAAGCTCTCAAATTGTGTCTAATGAGGCGAAGATATTGTCGAAATTCCAAATGTCCCGGTGGTGTCTTGATAGCGTGTAACTTTCACGCGCCGAAGGTTCTGGGTTCGCTGGACCCTATATTTTTCTATTATCTCGAACAGCTGTTTATCGCATTTTATTTGTTAATTTATTGAAATATAAACGAAGTAATTATTTTAACATATTTTATGGGGAAACACCTCTTCTAATATTATTGCAATTGCATTGATGAAAATGATCTTTCACGATACCTTACTCAATTTGTCATCATTGTACAAACATTTGCATATTTGATTATCCACGTGTTATATTCGACAAAATAATATATATAGCGAAGGGTACATGTTTTCTTCTTCGAGAAAACATATACCGTTCCAGAAATCAAACACAAGAATACTATTCAAAACAATGCTTTTATTTACTTTTTTATTTTGTACACGATCAAGAGTGGTAATTATCGTAAAAGCATGGAAAAGAAAATTTCTCGACAATTTGCATAGCACACATATGACTAGTTTCTCAATAAATAAAATGTAATAGAATAATTGCTTTGGTGGCAAGATCGAAAGTCAACCACTTAACTTGCTTTTATTTTTCTTCAGTATATTCGTAAAAGGAATGTCACTAATGGGCTGCTTTCACCATACAAACCTCACATCAATAATTGACAATTAAAGCATTCCACCGAATAACAATGTATGGCACATTTCAGTGAATGCGAGAACAACGGATACAACCTGTTGTATGTTACTGGCCTACAGTAGAAAAAACATAAATCCGTATGCAAACACACTATCAATCTTTAGATAACATCCTACTATGTGACTGGTCAGCTTGTAGCTTGTAGATGCAGGGCCGCAGCATGATTCCACTGGTAACTCAGCACATTCCAAAAAGTGCCTTACAGCGTTATTCGGCGGAATGCTTCAACTCTCGTATTTCTCATTCAGGACAAACGGACACAAACATTGCAACTAAGCTGTAATAAAAGGCCCATCTCATTGTAGTCACGCTCAAACTCAACTGCATAAAACAGGATCTACTGTATACAGAGTACCAGTGAAAGAAAGCTGTTGTCCCAGTCCAATCTTCTAGGAAATTATTTTTACGAATTCAAACCAGAACTTAGATCTTTCCAATTTTATTTTTAACAACGCCAGAATATAGAATTCTAATAGACACCTAGTTAATATTTCCCTTTCTTTTTACATCAAATTCAAATAAATTAATATCCTAATACTTAATTATAAATAATTTGGGGACAATACATGAGTAGTGCCCGCGGCCATACGACCGAGAATTATAGATTAGGTTCCTGGATACTGAAGCTAATAATAATCTAATTATCAATTGAAAATAACAAACCTAATATTGAACAAATTAATAAATATCTAACTAAAGAATTAGAAGGAACCCCAATCTACTTACATCCCCCATCGGATAGCCACACTCACCATTCACGTGTACAGTAAGAGTTACTCCACTCTTTCCCCCTTAACGGATGCCTCCCGACTGAGCAGGCTTGATTCTTCCTCATGGCTCTGACCATGCTAGCCAATCAAAATGAGGCAAGACGTCATACAATTATACCAACTCACTTTGTGGGCAGAGGGTTATAACATCCTTGTCCGACCGGGATTGGAACCCAAAACCCTGGCGTCATACTCTGCCAATGAGCCGGCAGCTGCAGTGCGAGATACTTATACCTACAACCCGAATTTCAGCTGAAAATCTCTAAACTTTGGAATTTTATTGCGGTCAGAAAAGTGAGACTTACCCCTTTTGCTCTTGCTTCTCTCATAAACCAGCAGAATATTTCAAAAAGCTTTGAAGCCAGATTCTAGCAGACCCAGCAGTGCTACGAAGTTCGATCCATAACTTGCAGAAATGTAGTCTGAACAGCGTTTTGAAAATGTGAGATATGTGATATGTGTGTGGATTAAAATGGATTTAAAACAGCAAAGGTTACGCAAATGAATCCGCAGTTTTTTTCTACTTATGAAGTTATGAAGGGAAAATCTAGTTTTTCAACTTCCACCTCTGCTGCACATGTCCTGGCCCTAGCTCGAACCCGGAGCTCTCGGTTGTTGGTGGCTTCTAATTGAGGGATGCTTGGTTCGATATGTAGTGGTGCACAGTGGTTCAAATATTACTTTATACTATAGGTTTTAAAAACACACGAAATATAACAGTCTTCAATTAACTTCCGTGTCGGTATTTATACTTTTCCCCTGATGACATCTGTTGCCTTGGTGCCAGAATGTTGACAACTTGATTATTTTGTAGTCACGTCGTTACGTTGGTATCTAGGTTTGTTCACCAACTTAGACTATCGAGTTAGTGAGATATCACCAGTGAGAGATTATGACACAATTTGATATCTACACCTGAAAGAGATCAGGCATTGTATATTACTTCTTTAACTGGCTGTCTGTGACGCAAATTGCATTTAACAAAATAATAGACGAATTCAGTCACAATTACAAGAATATGGAGCGTTAATCTGCGGCGTAACGCTCCGGACATTACGCGCTCTGCCTTTTAATTCGGGATTTCAGTTTCTATCGCAAATGGAATAATACAACGGTTCCGATCTGACTTAAAACTATAGATTCAGATGTGATTAGCTTGTCTGTACATAAACTTAAAACAAACTTTTAGTTGCCCGACCCCTTGGCCGAGCGGTTAGCACATCGCGCTGCGACGCCAAGGGTCCCGGGTTCGAATCCCGGTCGGGCTTGGTTGTTTGTGAATGTCCATTCATCAATTTCATCCTTTCATCACTCATCCTCATCTTCGCAAATTAGCCAAGAGGCACAAAACGCGAAGTAAAATAAACTAAATCAATCAATCAATCAAACTTTTAGTTTGACTTCGTTAATAGTTTCACAGAATGATCTGAAATTTGTCTCAATCGGAAACCCATGTGTGTGTATATATAATGTAAACGTTAGCACTTTTGTTTGAGACAAAATGCTTAAAGTAAGTAAGTGAATGGCTTGGGGGAAAAACCTAATAATTCACATTTTCTTATCTTTACTAAAGAATAAATTCAAATTTTCAAGACGTACTACTTTTCCCCTTTATACCATTTTTAAAGATTCAATTTCTCAGAACGTTCCGACGTTTTCGTCTCTACAATTACAAGATACAGTGTGTAAGAAAAGTCATTTAACCGAGACTTTTAACGCACGTAACTTTTGTGCAAAAAGCGATACAGACATGAAGCGCACTGGGTATTTCATTTGTTTATGTGAATGTTTTTTAAACATTAAACCAGAAAATGATTCTCTACACAAACGTTCAGTAATTTACTAAGGTGTAACTTTTTTTTGTTATGATTATATAGAATCATAGATAAAAGACAGCTATGAAGTCGCTTGCAATAATTTTCGATCGTTTTTAAGGATGTTTATCGAAATAATAATAGAACGATAATTTTTACGGATTTTATGCATTATAGACGCTTTATGACGTTAATTGTGCCATATTAATATAAAACGTGCGTTTTTTCTTAACTTACAAGGTGTACTGGCAACTTTGGTTGTGTCAGAAGGCAGTACCAGGTGTGACCAGCATCTGAATATGTTATTCACTAAATGTCCAGATGAGAGAAAAGGAAACTACATAACCTACTTATCGCTTTTTGTACAAAATTTACGCACGTTTAAAGTCTCGGTTGCTTGAATTTTCGTACAGCCATTACAAAACCACACTGACTATGTAATGCCATCGACAGCAGCAAATATATAAAGCAGGACTAATCAGGTTTTTCCCTTTGACAATTTAATAATTCCCTACCCACTTCATGTGCATATTCTGATTTAGCGCAACAAATTGTGTAAACTACGCGGAATGATCGGGAAAAGAGAATACAAATACTGAGGATTCCAGTAGGTATTTATTAGTACAAACTAACTCACGTGAAAGGAGACTTCGTGCACTTCTTCTCAACATAATCTTTCCAGATAGCCCAGTCAATGAAGGCCAATGTCGGGAATAATTCCGAAAAAGCTGAATTTTGGTCAGTTGTTAGAACACTACTAGTAGTGCAAAATCCCAAATGTCCTCGACCCTCCTCGCGGTGCTTCCCCACAGCGACCCCCCGAACATCAATTTCGCAAACTCTCATTTATTGACCTATATCTCTGTAACCAATCATCGTAGACAGATAAACCTTTTTTAGTCTTAATTCTCATTAAATGAGCTACAAAAAAGATTCTGTTTAATTTTTCGATAATGTCGGGGTTTTGACGTAATTTTTAAAAAATTACAGTAGCACATTTTCTAGTAGTTTCTGAAGTTTTTGCCTTGTAACTTTGAACAAATTAAATGACAAAACAATGTTTCAAATAAAAGTTTATGCCTATTTATAAGCTTTAAAACGATATCAGTTTTAATATATTTAATAACATATGCGCCATAAAATGTATCTCCAAATGGAGGACAGCACAAAAAAGTGTGTCTTTATCACAGTCCGGAATCATTGACTTTTCGATAAAATCATGAGACTTGGTAGAATCAATCGATATACCACTTAAGACATGTTCAGTCGAGTAGGCAATCGCCATCTGCGTGCTACTGGCCACCATCTTGAAAAAGTCCGCCATATTAGATATTTTTGATTTGATATATCTCGGGGACGTTGGCACCTGACAACTTCAGGATTTTTCAGAAATGCTCCAAATACTGCAAACTTCCATAATATAGCAATAAATCAATTTTTGAAAAATAAAAATAATGGTCTTGTGGAGAAACTCACTATAATACTTTATGTGAAGAAATTAGAGCTAAAGGTCTTAATAATTCTCGAACCTTACAATAGTATTGTATATTTGGTAGCGTTACGAAATGTTTGTTAGAAGACTTGATTGATTTTTGATGAACTGAATCCTTAAAATACGAGGAATTTTGGGAGTTTGCACTACTAGTAGTGTTCTAACAACTGACCAAAATTCAGCTTTTACGGAATTATTCCCAACATGAAACTTTTATTGAGTGGGCTAAGAGCATTACAAGGTCTATGGTGCTTGTCTCGTAAAAATTGAGGTCCTGTTGTTGAATTCAAGCCATTACTTTAAGATGCACAACCTCAACGAGTTCCATTCCAAATATCATACCTAGCTCAGGACGACTGCCATCTCTTCGTTCGGTTAGAATCATCTCGGAGGGCTCCGGTTTCACTCAGATGAGAAAACTACCTACTGGAATTTACAGGCTTTGTATTCTATTTTTCCAATAATCTCTCATACTTTCGTAGGTTTAGTGCACTTATTTGTCTCAATTTGCCATTGCGAGTTGTAAAAAAAATGAAATCAGGCTCAAGGTATTTAAACAATCGTTACACATCTTTATTGTATTAATAATCAGAAACATTAACTAAGTCTTCTCTATATATATTAGCGTTTTCCTGGCACTCTTAAGGAATGCAAATTTCAAACACATAACTTCCTGCTCTGCATATTCATTCTCAACTCTTCTTTAACCCTGCAAGGGGGCCATGTTTTAATATACAAGACGTTCTACTGCCTTTCGAACTCACGGCCATTAAATTACCTAAATTAACATTCCCCGTTCTGCTCCCCGCCCTCCCCGCCTCCTCTTCCTTCCTCCTAATATTTTGCATGATGAAGGCGAGGAACGAAATATCTCACACAATAAAGGGGTGGAGGAAGGTACAGGTGAAATTTGTGATGTTTCTCCTAAGAATCTTAGATCCATGACTTCGTTTCACCTCTCCAACCCCTCATAATTAACTCGTTAATAGAGACGTATTTCAAGCGGAGAAGAACTCTGGTTTAATGATTTAAACACTTTCACTTTTAACGTTTATGTGGCGCTAGGCTTCTTTTGTTACTAATGATGGATATTGCAGAGGTAGGGTAGTGTATTAGTTAGCATATGATGCGCATTAAATGTTGAATCTGCAACAAATGGAGTACACGGCCACTGTCACGGAGCTTTCAGATCAAAGCAACACCTCTTGCAAATCAAACCTCAGAAATGAATGTTATATTTCAAGCAGAATCTACCGACGTTGCAACTTTCGCTCGGACTGGGTCCTTTTCTCAATGGCATGCATCGTACCACCTAAGTCTGGTGGTCGCGCGTGACCGGTGAATACTTTGTTTCAGGCCAGAGAGTCCTCGTGTCGCTTGCCACTTCGGTGTGTATCCTGATTTTCGCGTGCCGCTTGGGTCTGAAAGCTCCCTTGTCCCACCTTTCTAACCGCCATATAAAGCTACATTAGAAATCTACAGAATAGAGGAAGATTCGCACAGGGAGGTCAAAAAAGATGGAAAGAACGTGAGAGAAAGATGAGAAAGATAAATATATAAAGTAATAGGAAGAGATTTTTGATATCAATAGGAAGAGCTGGAGATGTAGAGAAATAAAGAAAGAAACTGGGAATGACCGAGAGATAAGTGCAAAAAAAGAGGCAGAGCGAAAGATAGAAACTGGAAGAGGAGACTTGAGAAAAAGAGGAGAGATTAGAAACTGCTAGAAATGGATGGAGCAATAGACGAATAGAGACGTATCAGGGAAGACAGAGTGAGAGAACGGTGCAGATGAACTAGGCAGAAAAGTGAAAAGAAAGATATAGAGAGAAAGATTGAAAACATTAAAATTGAAGCAGAAAAATGAAGAATGAAACATAGAAACAAGTAGAAGAAAATGAGAATAAATAAAAGCACGGAGAGAGAGAGAGGTGGGGAGGAACAGAGAAGGAGATAGTAGTATACGAAAAAAGAAAGAGAAAGCAAGTTGCGATGAACGGTGACGAGATGAGGAAGAAGAAATCCAAATAGTCGATTCATTTGTTTATGCTTATTTTACATCGCTTTTCTGTCACTTTTGGATAATTGCAAAGATGAGGATGAGTGATTATATTGATGAAGCTACGCTCACAGACAATATCCATGTTCAGGTCGGGATTCGACCCCGAGAATCGTAACGTCGTAGCACGATATGATAACCACTTCGCCTAAAGCCAAATGAGACACAAATGTCCTGAAGAGGATTATACTGGCAACACTGGCTGTGGGCGAAGGCTCTAGAGTAGAGTATGTTTGAGTTTTTGTTTTAAGTCCACTTTATGCACAGTAAGGCTAATCGGGACTGGAACAGTTTAAAGTGTTATCCAATCCACTTGTGCCTCCACCTGATATCGAACCCCGGACCTCTTGATTACAAGGCGACGACGTTACCACTTCACCATGGGGGAGACGTTAGAGTGCACTATGTGGAAGAGGGCTTGACACTTGAATAACATCTTGAAAGTCCAGCCCTTACATCTCAGCAAGCCAATCAACTACGCCGGTGATGTCAGGCGCAAAATTGAGTTCGAATATTGACATAACTAACGATAATCCACTTTTGTTTGTGACTGTACATAGGAACGTGATTGTTTGAGAAGAACTTGTCGATACATTCCCAGATAGTAAAGGACAGAGTTTTGTAGGAATGTGCTTTCTCGTCCGAGGCAATGGAAGGTAACAGGCGGCATTCGGCACGTTTGAAAAGCAGCGATAAATCAATTTCGGGAACCGCGAGTGAAAGTTTTCAAACACGAGGAAGAAGTTTTGGGTTCGGTGCAGAAGTTTTTAAGTAAGTTTTCCGAGCGCCGCCTTCCGTTCCACCACCGCGTAATGTTAATCAGTTTTTCCTCCGGTGCCGAGTTTAAACAAATCCCTCCACGTCTGCGGTTGCTAATTGATACACAATACGCTCTTCACGTTAATCAAGGGGCGAAGAAAAGGAACAACACAGTTTACCCGCTTTTGGTAACGTTGCAAGCAAAGTTTGTCGCGAGGCAAGTTCAAGTTGACACACTGTGAATTGTAATTGTGCGAATTACAGAATTTACGTTGTTCAATTTCTTCGGTACACAGGATTTGATTCAGGGCCTCCCCGATGGCGCACTGGTAAGATCGTCATCTTCTAATGAAGGGATCTTGGATTCAATACATCCAAGTACCCAGAATTCAATTTCTGGGTTGACAACCTTTCTTCCAATAAGGCGAGAAAACGAACGAACGTGAAATTCTGATTTAAACTTGGGGAAAACGCCGAGGCAATGCACGACATGCTGCGCCAGGCGTATGGAAACCGTGCATTATGGAAAAAGTGTATGTACGAGTTGGACAAGCGCTTCCGTCAGGACCACGGAAATCCAAAAAGAGTTAGGTGCGAAAAGTCGCACATCAAAATAATGCTGATTGCCTATTTTGATGCTGGAGGGATCATTCATAAAGAATACCTGCCAGAAGGCACGACATCGAATGCGGCCACATACGTGAACATTTTGAATCGCCCCCTGAAGATAATCAGACGTGTGCGCCCTCAGTATACCAAAAATGAATCCTGGTATCTGCTGCACGATAACGCATGTCTTGTACTCCATCACCCCCCTTATTCACCAGATCTGGTCCCTGCCGATTATTTCCTTTTCCCTCGCTTGAAGAAACGCTTAAAAGAACAACAGTTTTCGAGCATTGCCGACATCCAACACAATGTGAACGCTGAACTCAACCGCATCCCCTAGGCTGCCTTCGCCCAAAGTATGCGAGACCTCTACACGCGTTCTCAGAAGTGCATTACCATTGGAGGCGATTATTTTGAAGGACAATAAGCTGTATTCCTGCATACATGTATCGCCTTTCCTGCAAGTAAATCATGAAATCATTCATTCAATCTTTCACCGTATTTATTGAACACAGGTTGTATTTGCCAAGTTAGCTGAAGATGTGGTTAGCGTAGTTTTTGGATCTGGATCCCTTTTTGCTCTCTGCAAAGTACCTTACGAGCTAATTTCATAGTACGTGGAGTTTCTACGCACCGCTCGCTCTCATAACTGAAGGGAAATGTCTGAAAACTCCTGGGAATTCATCCCGGGGCCCTCGTACAAACCAAATAGCTTACAGGTCAGGCTATACAAGCGTCTTTAAACCTTTAAGAGAAGAACGCTGCTTAAATTTCAAACTTAAATTTATGCTGAAGATTTTTCATGAAGCTCCAAAGTAGTCTGTCTTTACATATTGTGCATTTTCAGACTGTTCGTATGACTCTGAGATGTGCAATCTGCCTAGCCCGAGTTCACAATGAGGTTGTACCATATGCAAATACATATCTCTTTGCTAGACATGTATATTCCCTTTTCTATAATCTCTAGTTACTCAGTAAATAGATCAGGCAGTACACGTAATTGATCAGAATTTCCTCAAGTAACTACATACAGGAAAACTTATCACTGACTTTCATGTAAGGGATATTAGGGAGAGAAGGGGTGGTATGTAACGTGTAATTTTCCGCAGCGAGTAATCATCAAATGTCGAAGGGAAATGTTGTTGCAATGTAAATGTGCAGTTGAGAGTTAATTTTTGTCACTGGCAAGGGTATACAAGGTGGCTATGGATTAAGGGGGACGTTTTGATCATGCAATACGTTTAACAAAGAGAACATATTTATAATATTGGCAACTTTTTTTTTTCAGAAGATAGTGACTTAGACATCACAATGACAATTTTATCTGTTTTCAAAATAATTATCAATTTCAGCTGTATTTGAATGAATGCAAGCTTGGAGACGTAATTGGCTTTCCTTCTATCTGTTCTTCATGCATCAAATAACTTGTTGATTCTTGAGATAGCGTCACTTTTAAGTGCTATAGGTATTCCTGCAGCATTCGTCGCTGAACTTCAGCTACAGTTATTGGTAATGGAAAATACACGTACACATTTGATGCGCTGCTCAATTCTTAGGCGACTTGCTTCCATTCTAAACAAGATCCACTTCTTTCGTTACGTCGGTTAGATTTAACATACGTGTAAAGAAAGATAAGACAGAAAGACAAATACTACTTCAATTAATACAAAAGTTACAGTGTGACAAAAGGTGCCCCCTTAATTAATATTTAATAAAGAGCACGAGACTATGTAAGGATATAATCTCATAAATATTAAAATATTTTTAAGGACTTTACGTTGCTTTCTGCTAGTTTTGGCTAATCGCGACGATTAACTTTATTTAAGTCCGTTTTATGTACAGGAAGGGTAATCAGGACTGAAACTACAGTTTAAAGTGGGTTCCCGATCCAGTGTATACTTCCTCTATGTGACATCACGCAAGCTGAAATCAATTTTAAGAGAACATTGCTATCGGCTTTCCGTCTATTGTTTCCTGCATTCCTTGGAACTAAGTGCTCATTAACATTTGAACACACCTCGCATATTAACATTTTGAAACATGAGTCTACAGAGCTATTTACTTGAAATAAGAAATGTTTTCATCTGAACTGTTCGGAAAATGAAGCAACAAGTGAGCGGTCGCATATTCGAAATTCCGACAAATGTTGCGAGTTGTGAAGCATTTAAGGACGTGCCTTTACACTTTACAATGCAAAGTAAGTGGCATTTTTCGGAGACCAGAACTTTCTAATTTGAAACTGTCCAGTGAATTTTGTGGATGGCTGAATAAATAAGTTGCATTCATCGCCCAGCGCTCTCGAGTGCAGACATTTGACATTGCAATGCAAGTGAAAGAACACGAAATGCATGTTGATGTGCGGAGTAAATCGACACATGCGCCAACAACCAGCTGCGACGGAAAAAGGTATTATCATTTAAAGGGAAAGCTGTTTATACAGCCACAGGCGTACACAGCAGGAGAGAGATTTGTATATACAGACTCATCATCCGTGAGAGGCTTTCAGTATCATAGAGAGATGTGTGTTGCATGACGTTTATCATTGTAAATTTACATATAAACCTACCAGTAAGTTTTACGTAAGTTATAAACTTACATTGTGTGTTCGTTCTTAAGTAAAAGTAAAGCTACTACCTGCACATTACAATATACAATGAAGGCATATGGTTTGGATGTGGAGACACCTGTGGAGATGATGTGATGAGCACCACGCCCCGATCAACTTTACACCCCCAGCGTTGCTCTCAGATACCCATTGATTAGAGACTATTTGAAGTGTCTGGAAGATCGTGTCTGATATTCTCAATGTATGCATTGTATGTTCGTGCATTAGTTGACAGAGTTGAATCTGTTATCTTGGTTTCTTTCAACTATTCGTGTCTGATCTCCCTAAAATCTTGGTTTCTTTCAACTGATTGTGTCTGATCTCATCAGTATGCATTGTATGTTCGTGCATTAATTGACACAGGTAAACCTGTAATCTTGATTGCTATCAACTGATCGCGTCTGATCTTCTTAGTTCATGCATTGTATGTTTGTGCATTAATTGACACAGTTAAACCTGTAATTTTGGTTTCTTTGAACTAGTCGTGCCTGATCTTTTAAATTGAAGCATACTAGTGCATCACAAGAAACAACAGCCGGAAAAAAGTCCCCATTCATGCATTTCTTTGTGTAGTTTGATGCACCAACTGAAAACAAGGGAAGATAACTAGTATGAACGCCGTGAAGAAGTGATTAGCGCTCAAGATGTGTAGTACAATCGCTGGTTAAACGGTGTGCTTTAACATAGCAATGGAAATTTCTTCTGGCTGTAGAAATAAACCATATTGAAATAACTCTGCAATCAGTGGAAATTTATCAGCGTTTTATTGTTTTACACGCAGTCGACTCCCTGTGAAACTTATATCGTCCAACGCCTATTATCTTTCAGAACTGTTGACATAGAAACCGTTTACTTTTAATAATACTAGAGCCACCCTCTCCGCTGACTTCAGAAAAAAATGGGATTGTGGAGAAGGCCCTTATAAAGGCACCACATGAACCCAATTATTCTTAACTGGAACGTATTGGTTGTTATCACGGCCCACACAAGAAAGTATGAGAAGCAATTTCACCAGAGACCTTCCTGATAAGACCTCGCACATGTTCTTCCTCCAGACCTCCTAGCGACTTTAAAACTAACACTTTCAAGTGAACTCTCATACTTTGGTTTCTACTCATGACAGAGAATTGTCACAGAATACCCAATGTACACAAGCAATGTTTGTTTTTAAGCAAATTGTATTTGCTAAGTAAAAATTGTCGCATACATGTAATAAATTCGCTGAAATGTTCGAATAAGTGTTCTTGGATGTTACCATATAGACCAGGCTCGGCTGGAACTTTCCCAAAGCTAGGGTTGCTGTTATTGATTTTTTCTCTAGTTTCGAAAAACCGCTATGATATTCCAAAATCTGAAAAATCACAAGTGTTTAGAATTCCTTCTAGAATTGACTCTTGTAAAGGGTCAAAAATGAAATATTTTGCACTCTGTGGGCCACGAGGCAAACTGAAGGATTTTTTTTAGGTAGGTCTACTTAAAGAAAAAGAATAACAAGTTTACACAAATATATATATATATATATATATATATATATATATATATATATATATATATAATTGAAATGCAATAAAAATACTCAGTAGACTGCAATTATTGTTTGAAACTGAGCTTTACTAATGAGATGAATGAAATTGCTTTCTTCGAGACAACATTTCACCAAATTGGGGGGCAAAGTTAGTACTCCCAATCATCAATGACAATTCACGTGAATCTTTATGTAGTTTGCTTTCACTGTTGCCTAGATATTGTCAACATTTGCGTGGGAACGAAAGTTTATTACACTATTGATAATAGTGTAATAGGTAAAGATTCACTTAAATGCTCTAGAGTAATCCTGAGCATGTATTTTTTAAAATTTTGGAATATCATACCGGTTTTTCTAAAAGAGAGGAAATTCGAAAGTAGTCGGCCTAGTCTCGACCAAAAGTCCAGCCGAGCCTAAACATAATATTCATGAAAAAATATAAATATGCTGACCAAGGCAGTAATTTATTTTATTAAAAACATAAACTAAACGTAACGTTTCAACCTTCTAGCAAGGTCTTCATCAGACTCTGTATCAAGTACAAAAGTAACAAGATACACAAAAAGGGCATATTATATATACACAAACTTTACCCCCTCCAGACTATTAGAAAGTTGTTAGGAACTTTCTAGCAGGTGGCTTTCACTTTCCAACTGTACTTTCACCTAAAAGGCTAAACATAATTACTTTCGTATAGAATGCGAAGAGATATTCATATTGAATATCTCACGCTCTTTTTCCTTCATTTTCTCCCTTCTCCTCTCCTCTTTCTCTCTTGTCCTTTCCACTCTTTCTAACACTTTCTTCCATTCTTTGTTTAACTTCAGTCCCCCATTCCAGTTCAATGTGTCTTCTTCACCTTTATTCTCTATTTCCTTGCCTTCCTTCCATTTTCTCACTAGCATTCTCTTCTCCCTTCCTATCTGCTTAGCCTCATCCCACTCTATGTCATGTCCTGTTTCTCTCGTGTGTATAAATATCGCTTTTCTCTCTCTCTTAAGTCGTACATCATCCCTATGTTGTTTCAATCTATCTTTTAGTCTCTTTTTTGTTTCTCCTATGTACACACTCTGACATTCTTTACATTTTACTTCGTAGATAATCCCTTCCTCTTCCTCTTCTCTGTTTTCCTTTTTCTTGTTTGCATTCTTCGCTATTCCTAAGATGCTTCTTCCTCCCTTCCTGTAAGTTTTAATGCCCGCTTTTCTAAGCACTTTGCATATCTTTTCCGTGGTCTTCGCCATACTCCTTATTCCAAACCTTCTCTCTTTTTCTTTCTCTTCATCTTTTTCTTTCTCTTCCAATTCTCCCCTTCCTCTTTTCTTCCTTCTTCTGTTTATGTCTAGTCTATCCTGCTTCTCATAGCCATTCTTTTCCAGCTGTTTCCATAGGCTATTTATTTTGCCTTCTTTTTCACATTCCTTCGTGCATATTTTCGTTATTCTGTCCTCCATATTCTTTATGAAATTTCTTTTTGTCACCTCACTTACATCTTGAACTTGAAATAGAAGAATAAGGCAAGTTACCTTGATATATTGATGATAAGGAAGATAGGAGAAGAAATTGAAACCGCTTGGCATCAGAAGAAGTGTGCAGCAGGGGTTTTCTGTTACAAAAGAAGTGATGTAAGTGAGGTGACAAAAAGAAATTTCATAAAGAATATGGAGGACAGAATAACGAAAATATGCACGAAGGAATGTGAAAAAGAAGGCAAAATAAATAGCCTATGGAAACAGCTGGAAAAGAATGGCTATGAGAAGCAGGATAGACTAGACATAAACAGAAGAAGGAAGAAAAGAGGAAGGGGAGAATTGGAAGAGAAAGAAAAAGATGAAGAGAAAGAAAAAGAGAGAAGGTTTGGAATAAGGAGTATGGCGAAGACCACGGAAAAGATATGCAAAGTGCTTAGAAAAGCGGGCATTAAAACTTACAGGAAGGGAGGAAGAAGCATCTTAGGAATAGCGAAGAATGCAAACAAGAAAAAGGAAAACAGAGAAGAGGAAGAGGAAGGGATTATCTACGAAGTAAAATGTAAAGAATGTCAGAGTGTGTACATAGGAGAAACAAAAAAGAGACTAAAAGATAGATTGAAACAACATAGGGATGATGTACGACTTAAGAGAGAGAGAAATGCAATATTTAAACACACGAGAGAAACAGGACATGACATAGAGTGGGATGAGGCTAAGCAGATAGGAAGGGAGAAGAGAATGCTAGTGAGAAAATGGAAGGAAGGCAAGGAAATAGAGAAGAAAGGTGAAGAAGACACAATGAACTAGAATGGGGGACTGAAGTTAAACAAAGAATGGAAGAAAGTGTTAGAAAGAGTGGAAAGGACAAGAGAGAAAGAGGAGAGGAGAAGGGAGAAAAATGAAGGAAAAAGAGCGTGAGATATTCAATATGAATATCTCTTCCCATTCTATACGAAAGTAATTATGTTTAGCCTTTTAGGTGAAAGTACAGTTGGAAAGTGAAAGCCACCTGCTAGAAAGTTCCTAACAACTTTCTAATAGTCTGGAGGGGGTAAAGTTTGTGTATATATAATATGCCCTTTTTGTGTATCTTGTTACTTTTGTACTTGATACAGAGTCTGATGAAGACCTTGCTAGAAGGTTGAAACGTTACGTTTAGTTTATGTTTTTAATAAAATAAATTACTGCCTTGGTTAGCATATTTATATTTTTTCATAATCATGGAAACAAGTCTTAATGGTGTTATAATAATATTCATTTATAATACAAAGATCATTTTGTGAAAATTATTTTCTTAAAATTTCAAGACTATCTAATGTTTATGAACATAGTTATTGAAAGTAATACAAACGTGATAATTAACGTTTAATGCGTTCCATTGTGATATTCTCTTCAAACGTGTAATTTACGTATCGCAAGATATAACCACTAGTGTCCTAGATCACATATAAGAAAAAAACAGTTTTCCTTAAGTATTTTTTTTACATCAGAATTATTTTCTTGTAGCACAATAAGAAGAACAATTTCAGATATCACTTCATTTTCTAGTACGAAAACTGCTCAATGGACAACCCCATTTCTTTGGGGAGTTCTAAAACAGACTCTACCATTCTGCTCTGTTATATTGAATGCGTTCGTATGTTCTCTTTCTGTACATACCAATAACTTAATGGTTGATATAGGCGACATTGAATAATAGAAAAACTTATTTTAAGATAATGGATATTGATGAAGTGTATGGCGTTGAACTTTCATGCTTATATAGTAATTTTAATTTTATTTATTGCCATTTTATTACAATACAATTACATTAAAACGAATTGAAAATTGAAATATAATTGCTGCTTTAAAATCTAATTTGTTACACAACCCAAAAAGTTTTTACAACTGCAAGTTATTAAAATTTTCCTTCATACCTTTTACGTTTTTTGGAGAAAAATAGAACATCGAAATCGTATTGAGAACTGGAAGGAGTCTTTCTTGGAAAGGGATGCTAATGATTAACATATAAATATGCATATTGTAGTTTGTCTGGCTTTGCCATTGAAATGAGGATCCATCGCGGTTGAGAGAGGCATATGCCGAATGAGAATTCTGAACACATTCGAAATCCACCTAGTGAAGGGTTTCGGTACGTCGCAACAAAGCCTGAAACCTCTCACAAAGATTCATGCATTTTAATGAGAATTCCTAAATCAATTTCATTCATCACAACCACCACCGTGTACACGTTTCTCCATGACTACCGCAGTTTCTTCAGAGGATCCCTTTCATACTTCTTGATTGCGGAAAGCACCTTTGAAAGTGAACGGTGTAATATATCTCCAGGTTCTCTTGCATTGCATTTTGTGTGTCTGGTGTGTCATGCCTTCGTGATAATTAATCTCACGCGAGTTGCAAGGATAAATAGTATTTATACAGTCAACTGCAAAGATAATGGTCGACAAGTTGTCCATCGTTATTTTTATTAATTTTTATTCTACATCGTGTGTTGTTATGGAATGAAATATGTTGGTGCGAAACAGGCATTGCCCTCTTCTTATTGACGTCTTTATTACAACGTATTAGCAGAATGGCTTCATTTCAGTAACGCCGACCTTCGTGACGAATGGTTATCACAACGCACTATGACGCCAGGTGTCCTGGGTTCGAATCCTGGCAAGGACATTCTTTGTGATTGTCCCTTTATCAATTTCATTACATCATCACTCATCCTCATCTTCGGGATTAGCCAAAAGTGCCACAAAAGCGACGTAAAAGTACAAAATCAATCAATATATATCAGTAACGGGTATTAATGAACATTTTCTCATATATATTTACGCATAAATATTTGTATATAATTTTTAAAATCTCCATCAACGGTAAAGGACTCTTGCAATTTCTCCAATTTCTGGATGTCCATATTAATGATTGATTATCAATTATTAATTTTGTTTCAAATGTCTCTGCCCATCACGTATTCTTTGATGATATTAAGTTTGAATTATGAAGGCTAATTTGAACTGAACATACAATTTCATGTGAGAACTATATGTTTCCACCGAGTATCGAACCCGGACGCCTTGATTACAAAGTTACTACTTTACCACCACGCCAATGCAAAGCACTTTTCTTGGACGAATAGGTAGCCAGTGTCGAAAGGTGTGAGACATGGATGCTCAGTTACCTCTGATTTTTAACATGCAAGGATTTCCTATGTGACGTGAAATGGAAGAGAATTAAATGCCCTAAGTTCAAGGAAATGAAATTAATGTCTTCCAATTTGCAGCTGATATGCTACTCCTATACATGGACGAAGCAGGATCTTAACACATAATGAATACGGAGAAGCAGTAAACAATGAAACAAGTCCTCCAGAGTGGTTATAAAATGAAATAAATGTGAGAAAATAAAAGATGCAGGAAACGTTGGCCCCTAAGGACAAATACAATGTAGTGCAGAATGATTTCTGAGAAATAGAAGGATTTTTCTATATTGACAGTACAATAAAGGATGTTGGATAATGAATGAAAGAGGTCACGGGTAGGAAATCTGAGGTTAAAGATGGTCCTTTACCAGCGGGAACAGTTCTTAACACCGAGGTACAGAGATGGGCCTACTGCATGGAAAATGTTTCTAAAAGTACAGCCTAGAGTGACTGTGACTGAACAGGAAAAGTTGAAAACGTTTAATGTGTGTTGCTACTGAACCAAGTTGAATATCAAACGAATAGACAGAAGAAGTAATGAAGATGTCCAAAGACGCTCACATGGAGGAATGTGCACTGTAAAACACTGGTACTCAAGCGACTCATACTAAGGTAATAAGAAGTCCACACGATGTTTTGGCAAACATTCAACACGAGAGGTGTTAAAATACCACAGATCAATGATCTAACATCTTTGTGGTGTGGGAATCTTGCGACCACTATCTGTGTTGCTTTAACACCAGTGTTTATTTCAGTGCGTAAACTGAGAATCCAAACAAATGTTAGATCGTGTACTGGAATATTAAAGAACCATGAAGAAAGTATAGAAGAGAAAACGTATTGATAGAGCCAGGGGATAAAGTATACATCAAACGAATCGCTAAAGATGTGGATTGTGGCAGCTACAGAGAAATGAAAACATATCAGAAAACAAGAACAAACGAAAAATGCAAATAAGTACGAACATCATACTGTAAATCTTTGGCATTTTCATAAACACGAAGCAGAGGTGACTTCCGCGGCGGAGTGGTTAACATAGTCCGCTAGAGTCCCGGATTCGAATCTCGGCCTGTGCGTTCATTGTGAGTGTCCCTTTATAAATTCATCACAGTATCACACATCCTCATCGTCGTGATTAGCCAAAAGTGGCAGAAGAGTGAAGTAAAATAATACAAATCAATATATGAAACGAAGAATGGATAAGTGAATGGAGAAGAATGACCTGAAGAAAGCAGGAATTAAACGTTAGGGGGAAAGTGGATGCTTCTAAGGCAACGAGAGGTTGAGGCAATCCAACTAAGGGTTGGGTGCTTAAGAAGAATTTAGTGGAAACATTGTGATTGTAACATCATAATAAACATGTTTTATTCTGCGTGATGTTAGATCATCGTAAAGTATAATGCAAAACACATATTTCCATATATTAGCGTGCGTTTTCATTAATTATCTTTTAATACTACGAGGGATATTTGTGGTAAAATTCGGATTCCCTCCCGTTTATTTTTAATGCAAAAGGAGTATGGGAGTAAATATTTTATATATTTTCAGGGAAATCTCAGCGTAAACTTTTAGACTTGTTGGAAAACCAAAGTGAATTTCATGCAACAATTAGAAGAGAGGAACTGAGCGAAAGAAATCTTGCTTATAAAACATTTACCGATTTTCATCAAATATTTATTATAGAGGAATGGGTATCCCAGATTCGAGACGTTGTATCTTGTTTTAGTGGAAATGTACCTCGTGTTACTTCTGTTAATTTATTCAACAACATTGAAAGACTGACATCAAGTATCTTATGTGAACTTCGAGATGCACAACTTTCGAAACATTTAAAACACCTGCTGCAAGTGGAACTTTTAAAGCAGGTGCACTAATGTGCTTTATCAATGCTACTTGTGTTCCCTGTTAGATTCATGTCAGGTGTAATTTGTTTCTTATTTAGTAGAAAAGCTGAAAATTACTCATTTCTCTCGACATGGCAATGAAATAACTGAACCGAATTCTTGGCAATACGTAATAAGATGCATGGTACGTGTATGGCTCCAACAATCCAGAAACGTGCATGGCAACCCTGCTTCACGTGATTGACCAGTCTATGGTTCGTTCAAGGTAGAGTCTTCAGATATTGTACTCAGTTCTGCCAATTTTGACTAATCGCGAAGATGAGGATGAGCGATGATGTGATGAAATTGACGAAGAGACAATAGCAAAGTCCAGGATCCGAACCCGTGACTCCTGGCGCCGTAGCGCACTCTGCTAACCACTCCTACACGGAGGTCACCTTTTGGCACACGAATTTCACTCTAATATTATTCTAGTATGTGTAATAATGTTAGTTTGTATATATACATATTTAATATATGCATTGTCATGCACTAATACATTTCACTGTTAGCTGCCGGCTCGGTGAACGCGCGCGGTCAATACTCGACATTCGATATTCGCCACCAAACATTCCAGGTTCGAGTGTTTGCCTTAGCATGGGTCAATTTTTTGAATGTGACTTTATCATTTTCATCGTCGCTTCAGAAAAGCATAATGTAAGTAAGACTATCAGGCACAAATTACAATTTGCCTTCTAACCGAATGCAAGTATCAATGGCTCAAATGAATGATATGTGGTCACGAAGGCAAATTGTAATTTATGCCTGATAGTCTTACTTCCATCCCGAAAAATAAAATCTGGATACGCTACCGCTCACCAAAGCCACAACGTTAAAAACTGTAACGTTATCGTTCTTCTGTCGACACAATTGCTGAAGATTTCTCACATCGGGCGAAGAAGACGTTGCCATAGCAAAAGAATTCAGACGACGCAAAAGAGCCTACGGCATAAAATTCCTTTAGGCTCAAAGTGGAATAAAAATCTTCGGATAACCGCATTGGCATATTACTATGTTTCGGAAATGGTTAGTGTCACATAAGGTGCAAAGCAATATCAATGTCTGATATCTTAAACCGACGTAAAACTCGATAATTTTCGAGCAATTTAATACCCATTACAGCCTTTTACTGCCTAGTTTTAACGGTTCCTCCGATAAACCGGACATGCCACGGGGATGTTGCCACCGAGGCTCCCACTTTTATGGCCGTATGAAAGAAATGAAGCTGACATCAGCAGCCGTAAATACGGAGTTTACCGTCCATTTTTATACAGGAACACCGGGAGGAGAAACCTCCGTTCGTCGTCATAACAACCTCCAATGACGCAGTGATAGTAAGGATTATAAAAACAGATATAATCCGTTATTTTCTTATGAAACTATTTGTTCGTTAATGGGAGTAATACATGGTGTTCAACATCTTGATTTTGCCTTCTGGTATGGTGAGTAACGTGCACGTTAAACAGTAATTTATTTTCTCTATAAGTAGATTTTAGGTTTTCAACCCATTTGTTTCCTTTGCAGGTATGTAAGAAATAACAAGTTATGTGAGCGTTTCACTAAAAAAACACAACTGACGAAGGTTTATAATGCCCAAAATAACCTATTTTGCTTGTTAAAACCTATTGTAGGTTTATGTGCCTAAATTATTTTTTTAAGGTTTTTTATATATTTTTTGGGTTTTACAGGATTTTTGTATCTCACAGAAGTATTTACTCTATTTGGTGACGAAAAAATTCATTGACTGTCGTGTCTGAAACATGTTTTCTGTCGATTTCCCCCCTCAAAGTTTATAATGTTTTTCAAAGCCAAATAAAACAAAATGTCTGACGCCACTATTACCTGCAGACAGTGGCGACAATTCGAGGGGACAGTGCTACCCACTTTTTGCTGCACTTTGGACTCTTGTCATCTAAGAGAAAGTAAATGGCCTTGCTCCCCTCCCCCCTCTTTTTAAAGTTATGGTACCCAATCGCCTACTGTCTGCACAATCCAAATGGCAAACTTCTGATCCCTGTGGTCTTACTCACTATCGCGTCAGTTTGGTTCTTTTGTGGCATTAAAGCCTTGCGAAGTAAAGTTTCAGCATTATAATTTGCACCACTGACTATGTTTCTGTTGAAAGATAATTTTCAACATATAAAATGATCCTCGCAGACAAAATGTGGAGTTTGACTGTGGAGAACACGATAATATTCAAGGGTACAAGCAAATGTTTTTTTAACGATTGTATCTATTCAGTATTTTTCAGGAGTTTTTGTACCATTTTAAGTTATTTGGAATCTACTTCAGGATTTTTCCAGTCTAATTAAATATTTTTAGAACCTATTTTGGGATTTTACAGCCTATTTTAGTAAGCTAAAAGCATACTTTTTACAACTTAGAAATCCGAGTTCTCCTTATAACGAATTACCTGCATCCATTAGGAACTACGTATATGCATTATATACACAGAAGCAAGCATTTCAAAAACATTGGGTGGACCCAAACACTTCAATTATAAGTTCACAAAATATCTCATAAATTCTGCCTTCCATGTATTATGATACTAAAAGTAGCAACAATACATCCTAACTTACTTTTTTGAAAATATTACGTACTGAATTCAACAAGCACTCCACCACGAATCACGATAATAATAATAATAATAGTAAAAAAATGCTCCCCTGTGCCTTTGCACCACACCATGAAGGCGTATAGGCCCCCCACTTTCTTGATCACAGCCGAAGGTGAGGGTGATGTGATTAGCACCACGCCCCTGGCCACCTTCACCTTCAAGGTTTCCTCCAGGTACCCACATTATACGACGCTGGCTGGGTGACGAAGCCGCTTGAACAGGTGTAAAAAATCCTGGTTCTTCCTCGCTGGGGATCAAACCGGGTCTCTTAGATGGCAGTCAGACGATAATAATAATAATAACAATAACAATAATACAACAAATTATTGGGTGGGCTCGGGTCTCACGGGCTAATATAAGTTGGCTCCACTGATTGTTTAAGCGGTGCTACGTGTTAAGAGATTTGGAAATAAGCCAGAAATTATGCAACGTGTTACACTAAGTATCAACGTCTAAATAACAAATATCAAAGTAAAATACACATAAATGTGGATGTAGAGACCCACATATTCTGCACCTCGATCATAGTGGCGGTGTTGTGATCAGCACCACACTTAAGCTCATTTACACCTAGTTTCTATTGTCAGGATGCAGGGAAATTGGAGAAAATCAACCTGAAATTACCTATCCCTGAGGATCCGGGTGCATATATTTTTACTATCTTGTAGTTAAAAGGAAAGTCAATTAATGTTTCATCCACAGATTAATTTGTGTTCATATCAGGATCCCGCTTCAGATTTATTACATTTGATTCACTGTAAATCAGTTTAACATAATTTTCACATCTGTATTTCTAGCTGAATTATGTTATTTCCGGATGTATTTCCACAAAACTTTCCTTTACTTATCTCCTTATCTCCTTGTGACTGAAGTTTAAAATTGTATTCATTTATTAAGCTCGGAATACTGGGATATGCAATGTTTCATGCGGTCAGTATGCAAAAAAAGTAGAATTGTGTATTATTTGTGAAATTAGTCATTAATTATTCTTAAAGTAACAACTTTATTTTACTTACTTTAATTAATTAATTTTTTAATTAATTTGACGAAATATTATAAGAACTGTGGTACACATACTGCAAATTATCTCTTCAATGTGTGCAAGTTCATAAAGCTCAGAACGATGCGATGAACTGGTCCACTTTTAACAAAAAGAAAAATTGTCATTAGAAACTGTTCTCTGAACTAGCTAGGGAAACTTCACACGTAGTAATTATTCTAAGATAGTAAAGTAGTTCTTTGGTAATGAATTCCCGCAACTTCTAGATTAATTCTAGTTCCGTGAGCATTTGCAGCAGCTCCAGAGTGCCTTCAAGTGATTTCCATGTCCACATTTCCGATTCAACGTCGATTAGACTCCAACTGTAATCACATTACATTGTCTGCAGCTTTGTTTATACTATCATGGGAAGCATGATCTTAACTATGCATTCTGCTCCTTGTTTACGGATGGACTGGCAAGTTCTTCATCTAAAGCCGAGTCTTGGAGGTTGTCAATTTCCTTAGGTCTCAGCATCAGTGCTCGAGGAACAAAGCCTCTCATCTCGTGTTGACATCTGGTAATGGGAGGCCGTGAGCTGGTGATCTCTGTCCCATTTCTCAAACTCCGAATCACCAGATTCAACTTTGGCAGTGTAAATAGCAGGGTAATATTTTTAAGAAGAACCCAAGAATAATACAACATATATAGAACATTACACCTTTTGAAAATACTGTAAATGTTTAGGAAACAAAGTAAACTAGAGAAGTAAAATTTGGGAGAAAAACACCTTAGAAAATACTAGAGTGCTTGAATAGGAACCGTCAGAGTATGAGCCAGCCAGAGTTATCACTCAAAATACTGATGCCTCCTAATATTTTCATTTACTATACCTAACACAATAATCATGTTTTAAAATCTTATGTGGTAGTCGAAAAATGAAAGGAATTTATATGTGTGAGAGTCATATTTCGGATCAATATTTACTGTAAATCAAGTTCCATTCATTAAGGTGAAAGGGCCTCTCCGATAGCTTAGTCGCTAACGCTATTGCAGTGTAATCAACCTACCCAGGGTTGATTCCTAGTAGTGCCAAGTGCTACGATTCAGGTATCCAGCTTCATACTGTAAGTCCATTCCCAATTCGACTACATGAACATACATTTAACTTAAAACAAAATTTGTCAAATTGTATATAGATAAGTAGTTAAATGTCCACTTTACTTAGTTACAACGACTTCTTGACACTAAATTTAGAGATACTATATTATTTTCTTTGTAAAGCATAACTTTGGAAACTGATAATTGCTTATATTCAGGGCCTCCTTGTTCGGTTTCGTGTTATAGTTACTGCAAGCGTTCTATTCTACAAGCAACATCCACGACATTACATCGACTGGAAGATTTATAGTAAAATGTGACGATGCATAGAGTTCCTAGATTCGAATATTGTAAATCGACCGCATAAAGAAAAGGAGGCAAATTGTCCAATGTTATTTCCCTTCATTTTCGTTTTCATTCTATGTGTTCTTAGGGAACTGAATTGATTGTACGTACTTGTGCTGGAGCAGAACTTCTCCTCTGCTTATTCGTGTGCTTTTTTCACTTCTTGAGCCACACGTTGTGGAAACAGAATGAATTTGCATAGTGGCTGAAAATGTGCCTACTATTCTATTTCGCGCTGGCTGTACAAGGTATGAATATTTCTTTGCGTTCTCCAACGTCATTTATCTCATAGTTGTAATCAGGCTATTTAACAACAATAAAAACAACATTCTTTGTTTTCTAGGGGCCCACATAGCCAAATATTTTGCACTATCGCCTTTGGCGTGAGAGTTCCTTGGTTCGATTTCCAGTCCGTGTCCCAAAGTTTTGGTGTTGGTCCAGCATCGTGAGGATGATTTAGCAGCTACTTGAAAGGAATAATTATCCGGTTCCGTTTTCGAAAGCCACAAAACAGCGGCGATGATACTCGATGCGCTGACCACGCGTCACCTAATGACAAAGCTGCTTGGCAGGCACAGAAGCCCTCAGATGAGCGTTGGTGCCATGCAATTATCAAATGTTAAATACGATATATACCACATAGCGGAGACTAGCGTTAGTTTTGCTGCAAATACAAGTGTAAAGAAACCCGTTAGCGTTATTTGATATATTTGTTATTGTAAGACACTGAGTTGTTCATTCAAATGCAAAGTACCCATGTTTCATGTTGTTTCCCCTTACATGTTGTCTTGGTGCTTGGTTTATAAAGCAACTATTTCAAGTTTCTTCATATTTTAAAAAAAAATGCGCGAAACATGTATAGAAGAAGGACGATTATATCTTCCGAAGCAACCTGAATCTTTCCCATTATTTCGGCAGGTGGAGGCACGGAAGAACAGCTTAGAGGTCTTTGGCTGTTCATCTGCTAGTTAACCTGGAGAAGCGGGGTCGGGGTCGTCTTTGAAGACTTCTTAATATGGTAAGTACAGTTTCCCTAATTAGCTACCCTTAGGCGCCCGTTTCGAGATAATCCTTTTGAAAAACTTCCAAGAGAATTAAGTTTTGCTTCTTGTCTTTCTCTTCTGGAAGTAAACAAATTGCAATCAAGAAACTCTGTTCACTGCGCCGTTGTATGTTTCAACAGATGAGTACGAGAGAAGTAACTTCTGCGACTAGTAGGTAGAGTAAAGTTTAACAAACACACTTTCAGAAACAAAATACGAGAATTCAGGACTTTAATGGACATATGTAAATACCAATGGTATACATTTATGTTGTAAACATGATATTATAAGGGTGGGGGAAGTCAGAAAATATGTCACGAACTGATGCGGAATAGCTGAAAATAGTAGTGAGTAGTTTCTAAAGGTGTCATTAGGTAGCATCCCAATCCAGCTTGATGATATTTATTTACCAGTCGCTAGATAGCATACGCACGTATGAGCAGCTCAGTTTAAAAATGGCGATCGTATTCAAGGACTGTACGTGAAGATTGTACGGGTGAAAGAGATGATTCGAGCTGACAGGGAGTGACGATAGACAGACTGCAATGTGGTGTTCTCATGATTTAGCCTACAGCATGTATAGATGTAGTTTGTGTTTTTATGCGATTTAAACCTCGCACCTTTAACATACACTACCATACATTTTATAACTCTGTCCCTAGGTTCAACAAATATATAGTATCTGAAGTTCTGTGGAAATATATACAATAGACAGGTATTTCTTCAAATAATAACATAGCGCCCATTTCCTTTTGATATATCGAGGTTTATTCATATTAGCTTGTTTACAGTTAAAACTTTGCAGTTATTCTCAAAATACCCATCTCAGTGTGCCCTGTCTCCTCATCCCAAAGAGAGTGTGTGGACTCGTATAGCCACTGGCTTCACGAGTTAAAGAAAATAACCCTTCAGTACTGAAGTACTGTTAAGTGTGAAATATCGTTATGCTTTTGTTGAAATATGGAGGTATAAGTTGAGGAAGCTGTAGGTTAAGCTGTTTGACAGTATATTTATTTTTACATGTTAATTAGTGGTCTGTTTATGTTTAAAGTTTAAGTATGCGTAAAACGCGTGCATATTAGTCTGTGTGCATAGACAACAGCTTCCAATGTGGCGACGACCTAGAACACAATGCAAATATTGTAAACAATATGGACATGAAATAAAAGATTGCTATAAATTGTTGAACCAGAGAGATAGAAATGATGTCAATTTGAAGAAACCTTATTCTACATACAAATCCAATAATGTTAAAATGCCACAAGATGCAGGTTCGAAGGAAATGCAGTTGGATAAAGACCTAACCGACTTGAGTAATTGAAGTAATTCCAAAGAATTCACATCCAGTAGATGATATTAATTCAAGTAAAACATCTGGAAATTCTAATATATGTATTGATCAAGGACGGAAGCAAATAAACAATTTATTATCTGAGACAAACGTTATATATTGTAATGGATTTGTAACAAAATTAGCACCTTCATCTGAGTAATTAGAAAATTAAGTGTGAATATCATCATAGTAAATTTTGAAATTGACACTGGATCATATGTGTCAATTATGAGCAAATCTCTCTGTGAAAGTACTAAGCCTAATGTACAAAACCAAGAATCAAATTGTATTCTTCGAAGTGCGAATAATTCTATCCTTCCATTAATAGAAAAGATTGTTTTATAGTTGAGATTCAACAAATTTTACAGATGTTCGACTTGTACATAGTTTATTGTAAAATGAAATATCCATCAGTGGATTAGACAGATCATACCTAATTGTCATGATTATTTGTCTCGGTTAAACATTTCTATTTATGAGAAAAGTTGTAAACCTAACTCTATTGCTGTCAATAACAATGATAAAGTAAAGTAAAAAAAGATAAAGTGCTCCACCACGGCATGAAGGCGTATAGGGGGTGTGGGGGTAACGCCCCTCACTTTCTTGATCCGGTCGTGAGGGGGGGTGATGTGATCAGCATCACGCCCCTGGGTGGGCGTCGGGGCCGCTTCCATCGTTAGAAAAGTTCCCGGATTTGAACCGGCCGGGGATCGAACCCGGGACCTTTAGCATGGTAGTCAGACGCGTTACCGACTGAGCCACTGCGGTAACAGTGATATGTTACAAAATATCCAGGTGCATGTTACGATGCAGCAGATATCGGAAATTTAACGAAACTAAAAATGTGGAAGGGGGGTCATTCCATGTCAAATCATCCAGAATTTTGTGAAAATGTCACCCATCATCCCCGATTTTGAAGAAATTCAGTATGCTTATAGAACTTTTGATGCTGATTACAAAAATGACAACTTTTTTAAAATTGGTCAAGGGGTTCAGAAGTTACGCGCTTTTTAAGATCTCTGTGTACGCCACATCCGGCTCCACTTTGAATGACACGCATTAGGTTATAAACGATCGTATCTTCCCTCGTGTTTGCCGAAGAAACTTCAAGTTTGTTTTCTTTTCTTCAGAATAGTATAAGCTTTCATTTAAATAACGTTTCAGATGAATGCATCAGTAAACATGGATTTTTATATATAGTTTTATGTATTTTTTTTAGAAAATAAATGACTAACTTCAAGAGCGAATTTCATGCAATGCTCCCCCTTCAATTTCACCCCAATTTTATATGTAGGTAGCTCAGAGTGTGTACTAATGCCTGATGAAAAAATTTGGATGGGCGGTTCAGAGACAGGGTGATAAAAAAATCATTTGCATAAAATGACATTAAAAGTAAATCTTATTAAAAATGCTTATGTATTTAGCACAAAGCCTGAAGTACAATATGTTTCAAGTTACATTATTCAAAATGTATGTTCACTAAGCATAGGCGTAACCTGTCCGGGTCAAAGGGAAGCACTGGCCCCTCCAAAATTTATAAGTTAATTATAATTTTTGATCCTCCTGGCACTTGAGGAACAAACGAATAAAGAGTAATAATTGTGATTTTTCAAATGCATTTATCAAATAATCCTGGACACTATTTTTATGCGATGGATAACTTTGCGATTATCTCAACCTGAAGAAAGTTTCCAAGTGACCCATTAAGATAGTACCTGAAAATTGTACTTTATGCATTGCCAAAATTTCATGTACTATAAATTGTGCCGTTCACATTTTAGATGGATATTTTGACCATTTCAAACACACTAAAGTATTTGACTTATCACTAAGTACATATGTTCATTCATTTGTATTGTTAATGTCCACTGGACACAGCATACTTTTTGGCCAGTAGTGGGAAGTTGATGGACAAAGTGGATGCAAGAATTTAATAGCTGCATCGCCATTTTCACGTGGACTTTTGAAGCAATCCTACAAACAAGTTTGAGTCGCGCACACACATGCTATTACATAACTGTTCACTGTTGGAATTCGAAAGCCACTTCTTCACAGAAGTCAAGCCATACAGTTATACAAAACATATCACATCAGCTCTTACTACTTTGGCTCTGACTGTTAAACAACTAGTGTTTCGAAGTAAATAGTTACAAAGTTACAAGTACAGTTACTTTTTATTTAGAAATTCTAACTGTAACTAGCTACTTGTAAAAGTAAGTACCTGTAACGTTAACAACTGTAACAGAGTTACTTTTTGCAGTAGGGAAATAGCTAAATTGGACAATTCTGTTCCAGACTATAAAAATAAAATATGTAACTTCTCCGGATGTTACGTGAAAGGAATTATTTGGAATTGCTGGCAAGGAAGCTATACTTTGTTGCATGCTAAATTTAGAACATCCAAGCTTTACTGTAATTCATTTCTAATTGTATGTGAAAACTCCATTGTTTTTGGTAGACTGCTGCGTTCGTTTGGAATGTTGTTGTCCAGCTAGGAAAAAAGTCATTGTCGAGGGAGTGGATCTTTGGATATTGTTGAACTTGGAATGGAGGAGAAAGAAATAGGAGAAAATGGAATCAATGACACCCTATTCAAAATACCGTAGTCAGCATACAAATGATTTTTAATTATAATCGTTCAAGCAAAGTTGACTGTGTTTTCCATAATTTATTAGCAGTAATAATGTAAATATATGAATACATATTATGTACTAGAAACATAAGTAAAACATGGAAGTCTTCTTGATCATTGATTTTGTGTAACGTTTACACAAATCAATGATCATTAACAGTACGTTACTGTTACAGTAACTGTAAAAGAAACTCAGTTACTTTCAAAGTACCAGTAACAATAACTGAGTAACTTTTTTAATGACACTGTAACTCAGTTACTTGTAAAAAGTAACTTACGAAACCTGTAAGTTCAAAATAGTGCATACTTCCTGGTACTGTTGTAGTACTTTGCAATCGCTGACACATTGTACTGTGGGTTGTTGTCATTTCACCCTAGATGATTTCTAAGAAATTTATGACTTCAATACTATTTCTACATAATTGCCGTACTTGTTGCTTTATACTATAGAAGTCTATACAAGTATTTTTACTGTTCCAACCATCCCGTCAGAAGAATATTTTCTGTGGTATGTGGCGAAAAAGCTCCATTTGAAAAACTTCAATCAGCACAAATGTGTAGTATTAATTCTTACTTCATATTACGTATCCCCATGAAGAGTAGCCAAAAAAGAACTTCCATATTGAGATAAAATGCCCAAAAAGAATGTTCTCGAAGATAAATTTTCTAAACTTGGGAATGTTAATAATAATTATATATATAATTATATAATATATAAAATTTTAAAAATGAAGACTGTTGTAACTAACTTAGATACATTGGAACCTCAATTTTACGTTATCCAGGACACCTAGCTGAAAAAACTTAATACGCGGGAAAACATAAAATCTTGGAAAATTTCTAACCAGACCATCAAGATTGAATGCAAAATGAAGGAAATTGTAAAATCGAGGAACTTAAATCTGGGTTCCACTGTAATTATTACTTGCAAATTTTAAATTAATCTATAAATTTTGGAGCGGGTTGAGATAATCGCAAAGTTATCCATCGCTTAAAAATAGTGTCCAGGATTATTTGATAAATGCATTTGAAAAATCACAATTATTACTATTTATTCGTTTGTTCCTCAAGTGCCAGGAGGATCACAAATTATAATTAACTTATAAATTTTGGAGGGGCCAGTGCTTCCCTTTGACCCGGACAGGTTACGCCTATGCTTAGTGAACATACATTTTGAATAATGTAACTTGAAACATATTGTACTTCAGGTTTTGTGCTAAATACATAAGCATTTTTAATAAGATTTACTTTTAATGTCATTTTATGCAAATGATTTTTTTATCACCCTGTCTCTGAACCGCCCATCCAAATTTTTTCATCAGGCATTAGTACACACTCTGAGCTACCTACATATAAAATTGGGGTGAAATTGAAGGTGGGCATTGCATGAAATTCGCTCTTGAAGTTAGTCATTTATTTTCTAAAAAAAATACATAAAACTATATATAAAAATCCATGTTTACTGATGCATTCATCTGAAACGTTATTTAAATGAAAGCTTATACTATTCTGAAGAAAAGAAAACAAACTTGAAGTTTCTTCGGCAAACACGAGGGAAGATACGATCGTTTATAACCTAATGCGTGTCATTCAAAGTGGAGCCGGATGTGGCGTACACAGAGATCTTAAAAAGCGCGTAACTTCTGAACCCCTTGACCAATTTTAAAAAAGTTGTCATTTTTGTAAACAGCATCAAAAGTTCTATAAGTATACCGAATTTCATCAAAATCGGGGATGGTGGGTGACATGGCCTGGATGAATTGACGTGGAATGACCCAGGGGTTATCGATTTAATCGAAGTGAATTACTATGAGCTATTTAATGAAGATTTGCCTCAACCCATAATAGGTTATAATGCAAAGATACCTATCAAAGCAGGTGCTACGCCTATTTTAAAGAAGATTTAGAACATTGCATTCGGTATGAGAG